>NW_028324488.1:0-17770 GCF_052110815.1 Crocodylus siamensis | reverse complement strand
GCCGCATTCACTTGCCTGGGGTTGACCTGGTGGCTGCAAGGCCCCATTCGTTTTCCTGGGGTTGACATGGTGGCTGCAGGGCCCCAAAGGCCTGCAGGGGGTTGACCTTGTGGCTGCAAGTCCCCGGAGGCTTGTCTGGGGTTGACCTGGTGGCTGCAAGGCCCCATTCGCTTGCCTGGGGTTGACCTGGTGGCTGCAAGGCCCCATTCTCTTGTCCTGGGGTTGACCTGGTGGCTGCAAGGCCCCATTCACTTTCCTGGGGTTGACCTGGTGGCTGCAAGGCCCCATTCGCTCTCCTGGGGTTGACCTGGTGGCTGCAGGGCCCCACTCACTTGCAATGGGGGGACCCTGTGGCTGCAAGGCCACATTCGCTTGCATTGGGTTGACATGTTGTCTGCAAGGCCCCATTCGCTTCCCTTGCGTTGACCTGGTGTCTGCAAGGCCCCATTCACCTGTATGGGGTTGAGCTGGTGGCTGCAAGGCCCCATTCACTTCTATGGGTTTGAGCTGGTGGCTGCAAGGCCCCATTCACTTGTATGGGGTTGAGCTGGTGGCTGCAAGGCCCTATTCACTTTTATTGGGTTGACCTGCTGGCTCCAAGGCCCCATTCGCTTACCTGGGGTTGACCTGCTGGCTGAAAGGCCCCATTCGCTTCCACTTGGTTGACCTGGTGTCTGCAAGGCCCCGTACGCTTTCCTGGGGTCGACCTGGTGGCTGCAGGGCCCCACTCACTTGCAATGGGTGGACCCTGTGGCTTCAAGGCCACATTCACTTGCATTGGTTTGACATGTTGTCTGCAAGGCCCCATTCGCTTGCATTGCGTTGACCTGCTGTCCGCAAGGCCCCATTCTCTTGCCTGGGGTTGATCTGGTGGCTGCAAGGCCGCATTTACTTACCTGGGGTTGACTTGCTGACTGCAAGTGCCCGTTGACTTACATTGGGTTGACCTGGTGACTGCAAGGCCCCATTCGCTTGCACAGGGCTGAGCTGGACTCTGCAAGGCCCCATTCGCTTGTCTGGGGTTGACCTGGTGGCTGCAAGGCCCCATTCACTTGTTTGGCGTTGACCTGCTGGCTGCTAGGCCCCATTCGCTTACTTGCAGTTGACCTGGTGGCTGCAAGGCCCCATTCGCTTGCCTGGGGTTGACCTGGTGGCTGCAAGGCCCCATTCGCTTGCCTGGGGTTGACCTGGTGGCTGCAAGGCCCCATTCACTTGCCTGGGGTTGACCTGGTGGCTGCAAGGCCCCGTTCGCTTGCCTGGGGGTTGACCTGGTTGTTGGAAGGCCCCGTTCGCTTGCCTGGGGTTGACCTGGTGGCTGCAAGGCCCCGTTCGCTTGCCTGGGGTTGACCTGGTGGCTGCAAGGCCCCATTCGCTTGCCTGGGGTTGACCTGGTGGCTGCAAGGCCCCATTCGATTGTCTGGGATTGACCTGGTGGCTCCAAGGCCCCATTCGCTTCTCTGGGGTTGACCTGGTGGCTGCAAAGCCCCATTCGCTTGCTCGGGGTTGACCCTGTGGCTGTAAGGCCCCCTTCACTTGAATTGGGTTGACCCGGTGTCTGCAATGCCCAGTAGGCTTTCTTGGGGTTCACCTGGTGTCTGCAGTGCTAGATAGGCCTTGCAGGGGGTTGACCTGGTAGATGCAAGCCCCATTCTCTTGTGCGGGGTTGACTTGGTGGCTGCAAGGCCCCATTCAGTGGGATTGAGTTGACCTGGTGGCTGCAAGGCCCCATTCGCTCTCCTGGGGTTGACCTGGTGGCTGCAGGGCCCCACTCACTGGCAATGGGTGGACCCTGTGGCTGCAAGGCCACTTTCGCTTGCATTGGGTTGACATGTTGTCTGCAAGGCCCCATTAGCTTGCATTGCGTTGACCTGGTGTCTGCAAGGCCCCATTCGTTTTCGTGGGGTTGACCTGGTGGCTGCAGGGCCCCAAAGGCCTGCAGGGGGTTGACCTTGTGGCTGCAAGGCCCCGGAGGCTTGTCTGGAGTTGAGCTGGTGGCTGCAAGGCCCCATTCGCTTCCCTGGGGTTGACCTGGTGGCTGCAAGGCCCCATTCGCTTCCCTGGGCTTGAGCTGGGCTCCAAAATTCCCTCTAGGCATGCCTGGGGTTGGGCTGCTGCCCCAACTTGCTGCAGGCCGGGGCTACACTCCCAAACAAACACCGTGAGTGTGGACTGAGGACTCGCACAACCAGCAGGGGCTTAAGCCTCTATCAAGTACCCCCGTGACCCGGGCTTAAGCTTTTAAGGAGTGCCCCCAGAACCGGTGCCAGGCCCCATTCTCTTAGCTGGGGTTGACCTGGTGGCTGCAAGGCCCCATTTGCTTGCCTGGGGTTGACCTGGTGGCTGCAAGGCCCCATTCGCTTGCCTGGGGTTGACCTGGTGGCTGCAAGGCCCCATTCGCTTGTCTGGAGTTCACCTGCTGTCTGCAAGGCCCCATTCGCTTGATTGGAGTTGACCTGGTGTGTGCAAGGTTCCATTCGTTTGCATTGCGTTGACCTGGTGGGTGCAAGGCCCCATTTGTTTTCGTGGGGTTGACCTGGTGGCTGCAGGGCCCCAAAGGCCTGCAGGGGGTTGACCTTGTGGCTGCAAGGCCCCAGAGGCTTGTCTGGAGTTGAGCTGGTGGCTGCAAGGCCCCATTCGCTTCCCTGGGGTTGACCTGGTGGCTGCAAGGCCCCATTCGCTTGTCTGGAGTTCACCTGGTGTCTGCAAGCCCCATTCGCTTGATTGGAGTTGACCTGGTGTGTGCAAGGTTCCATTCGTTTGCATTGGGTTGACCTGGTGGCTGCAATCCCCATTCGCTTGTCTGGAGTTGACCTGGTGACTGCAACGCCGGATTCGCTTGCCTGGGATTGACCTGGTGGCTGCAAGGCCTCATTCGCTTGCCTGGGGTTGACCTGGTGGCTGCAAGGCCCCGTAGGCTTGCCTGGGGTTGACCTGGTGGCTGCAAGGCCCCATTTGCTTTCATGGGGTTGACCTGGTCCTGGAAGGCCCCATTTGCTTGCCTGGGGTTGACCTGGTGGCTGCAAGGCCCCATTCACTTCTACGGGGTTGAGCTGGTGGCTCCAAGGCCCCATTCGCTTGTCTGGGGTTGACCTGGTGGCTGCAAGGCCCCATTCGCTTACTTGCAGTTGACCTGCTGGCTGCAAGGCCACATTCACTTGCATTCGGTTGACCTGGTGTCTGCAAGGCCCCGTAGGCTTTCCTGGGGTCGACCTGGCGGATGCAAGGCCCCATTCGCTTACCTGGGGTTGACCTGGTGGCTGCAAGGCCCCATTCGTTTTCCTGGGCTTGACATGGTGGCTGCAGGGCCCCAAAGGCCTGCAGGGGGTTGACTTTGTGGATGCAAGTCCCCGGAGGCTTGTCTGGAGTTGACCTGGTGGCTGCAAGGCCCCATTAGCTTGCCTGGGGTTGACCTGGTGGCTGCAAGGCCCTGTTCACTTGCCTGGGGTTGACCTGGTGGCTGCAATGCCCCATTCACTTGCCTGGGCTTGACCTGGTGGATGAAGGGCCTCATAGGCTTGCAGGCAGTTGACCTGGTGGCTGGAGGGCCCCATTCGCTCTACCTGGGGTTGCCCTGGTGGCTGGAAGGCGCCATTCTCTTGTCTGGGGTTGAACTGGTGGCTGCAAGGCCCCATTCACTTGCCTGGGGTTGACCTGGTGGATGAAGGGCCTCATAGGCTTGCAGGCAGTTGACCTGGTGGCTGGAGGGCCCCATTCGCTCTACCTGGGGTTGCCCTGGTGGCTGCAAGGCCCCATTCACTTGTTTAGCGTTGACCTACTGGCTGCAAGGCCACATTCACTTGCATTCGGTTTACCTGGTGTCTGCAAGGCCCCGTAGGCTTTCCTGGGGTCGACCTGCTGGCTGCAAGGCCCCATTCGCTTGCCTGGGGTTGACCTGGTGGCTGCAAGGCCCCATTCGCTTGCCTGGGGTTGACCTGGTGGCTGCAAGGCCCCATTCGCTTACCTGGGGTTGACCTGGTGGCTGCAAGGCCCCATTCACTTGCCTGGGGTTGACCTGGTGGATGAAGGGCCCCATAGGCTTGCAGGCAGTTGACCTGGTGGCTGGAGGGCCCCATTCGCTCTACCTGGAGTTGACCTGGTGGCTGGAAGGCCCCATTCGCTTGTCTGGGATGGACCTGGTGGCTCCAAGGCCCCATTCGCTTCTCTGGGGTTGACCTGGTGGCTGCAAGGCCCCATTCGCTTGCTCGGGGTTGACCCTGTGGCTGTAAGGCCCCCTTCACTTGAATTGGGTTGACCCGGTGTCTGCAATGCCCAGTAGGCTTTTTTGGGGTTCACCTGGTGGCTGCAGTGCTAGATAGGCCTGCAGGGGGTTGACCTGGTAGATGCAAGCCCCATTCTCTTGTCCGGGGTTGACTTCGTGGATGCAAGGCCCCATTCAGTGGGATTGAGTTGACCTGGTGGCTGCAAGGCCCCATTCGCTCTCCTGGGGTTGACCTGGTGGCTGCAGGGCCCCACTCACTTGCAATGGGTGGACCCTGTGGCTGCAAGGCCACATTCGCTTGCATTGGGTTGACATGTTGTCTGCAAGGCCCCATTAGCTTGCATTGCGTTGACCTGGTGTCTGCAAGGCCCCATTCGCTTGCATTGCGTTGACCTGGTGGCTGCAAGGCCCCATTCGTTTTCATGGGGTTGAGCTGGGCTCCAAAATTCCCTCTAGGCATGCCTGGGGTTGGGGTGCTGCCCCAACTTGCTGCAGGCCGGGGCTAAACTCCCAAACAAACACCGTGAGTGTGGACTGAGGACTCGCACAACCACCAGGGGCTTTAAGCCTCTATCAAGTACCCCCGTGACCCGGGCTTAAGCTTCCAAGGTGTGCCCCCAGAACCGGTGCCAGGCCCCATTCTCTTGCCTGGGGTTGACCTGGTGGCGGTGGCTGCAAGGCCCCATTTGCTTGCCTGGGGTTGACCTGGTGGCTGCAAGGCCCCATTCGCTTGCCTGGGGTTGACCTGTTGGATGCAAGGCCCCATTCGCTTGTCTGGAGTTCACCTGGTGTCTGCAAGGCCCCATTCGCTTGATTGGAGTTGACCTGGTGTGTGCAAGGTTCCATTCATTTGCATTGGGTTGACCTGGTGGCTGCAAGACCCCGTAGGCTTGTCTGGGGTTGACCTGGTGACTGCAATCCCCATTCGCTTGTCTGGAGTTGATCTGGTGACTTGAAGGCCCCATTCGCTTGTCTGGAGTTGACCTGGTGACTGCAACGCCGCATTCGCTTGCCTGGGGTTGACCTGGTGGCTGCAAGGCCCCATTCGCTTGTCTGGGGTTGACCTGGTGGCTGCAAGGCCCCATTCGCTTGTCTGGGGATGACCTGGTGGCTGCAAGGCCCCATTCACTTGTTTAGCGTTGACCTACTGGCTGCAAGGCCACATTCACTTGCATTCGGTTGACCTGGTGTCTGCAAGGCCCCGTAGGCTTTCCTGGGGTCGACCTGGCGGATGCAAGGCTCCATTCGCTTTACCTGGGGTTGACCTGGTGGCTGCAAGGCCCCATTCACTTGCCTGGGGTTGACCTGGTGGCTGCAGGGCCCCATTCACTTGCCTGGGGTTGACCTGGTGGCTGCAAGGCCCCATTCGCTCTCCTGGGGTGACCTGGTGGCTGCAAGGCCCCATTCACCTGTATGGGGTTGAGCTGGTGGCTGCAAGGCCCCATTCACTTCTACGGGTTTGAGCTGGTGGCTGCAAGGCCCCATTCACTTGTATGGGGTTGAGCTGGTGGCTGCAAGGCCCTATTCACTTTTATTGGGTTGACCTGCTGGCTCCAAGGCCCCATTCGCTTACCTGGGGTTGACCTGCTGGCTGAAAGGCCCCATTCGCTTCCACTTGGTTGACCTGGTGTCTGCAAGGCCCCGTACGCTTTCCTGGGGTCGACCTGGTGGCTGCAGGGCCCCACTCACTTGCAATGGGTGGACCCTGTGGCTTCAAGGCCACATTCACTTGCATTGGTTTGACATGTTGTCTGCAAGGCCCCATTCGCTTGCATTGCGTTGACCTGGTGTCTGCAAGGCCCCATTCGCTTGCATTGCGTTGACCTGCTGTCCGCAAGGCCCCATTCTCTTGCCTGGGGTTGATCTGGTGGCTGCAAGGCCGCATTTACTTACCTGGGGTTGACTTGCTGACTGCAAGTGCCCGTTGACTTACATTGGGTTGACCTGGTGACTGCAAGGCCCCATTCGCTTGCACAGGGCTGAGCTTGACTCTCCAAGGCCCCATTCACTTGTCTGGGGTTGACCTGGTGGCTGCAAGGCCCCATTCACTTGTTTGGCGTTGACCTGCTGGCTGCTAGGCCCCATTCGCTGACTTGCAGTTGACCTGGTGGCTGCAAGGCCCCATTCGCTTGCCTGGGGTTGACCTGGTGGCTGCAAGGCCCCATTCGCTTGCCTGGGGTTGACCTGGTGGCTGCAAGGCCCCATTCACTTGCCTGGGGTTGACCTGGTGGCTGCAAGGCCCCGTTCGCTTGCCTGGGGGTTGACCTGGTGGTTGCAAGGCCCCGTTCGCTTGCCTGGGGTTGACCTGGTGGCTGCAAGGCCCCGTTCGCTTGCCTGGGGTTGACCTGGTGGCTGCAAGGCCCCATTCGCTTGCCTGGGGTTGACCTGGTGGCTGCAAGGCCCCATTCGATTGTCTGGGATTGACCTGGTGGCTCCAAGGCCCCATTCGCTTCTCTGGGGTTGACCTGGTGGCTGCAAAGCCCCATTCGCTTGCTCGGGGTTGACCCTGTGGCTGTAAGGCCCCCTTCACTTGAATTGGGTTGACCCGGTGTCTGCAATGCCCAGTAGGCTTTTTTGGGGTTCACCTGGTGGCTGCAGTGCTAGATAGGCCTGCAGGGGGTTGACCTGGTAGATGCAAGCCCCATTCTCTTTTCCGGGGTTGACTTCATGGCTGCAAGGCCCCATTCAGTGGGATTGAGATGACCTGGTGGCTGCAAGGCCTCATTCGCTCTCCTGGGGTTGACCTGGTGGCTGCAGGGCCCCACTCACTGGCAATGGGTGGACCCTGTGGCTGCAAGGCCACTTTCGCTTGCATTGGGTTGACATGTTGTCTGCAAGGCCCCATTAGCTTGCATTGCGTTGACCTGGTGTCTGCAAGGCTCCATTCGCTTGCATTGCGTTGACCTGGTGGCTGCAAGGCCCCATTCGTTTTCGTGGGGTTGACCTGGTGGCTGCAGGGCCCCAAAGGCCTGCAGGGGGTTGACCTTGTGGCTGCAAGGCCCCGGAGGCTTGTCTGGAGTTGAGCTGGTGGCTGCAAGGCCCCATTCGCTTCCCTGGGGTTGACCTGGTGGCTGCAAGGCCCCATTCGCTTCCCTGGGCTTGAGCTGGGCTCCAAAATTCCCTCTAGGCATGCCTGGGGTTGGGCTGCTGCCCCAACTTGCTGCAGGCCGGGGCTACACTCCCAAACAAACACCGTGAGTGTGGACTGAGGACTCACACAACCACCAGGGGCTTAAGCCTCTATCAAGTACCCCCGTGACCCGGGCTTAAGCTTTTAAGGAGTGCCCCCAGAACCGGTGCCAGGCCCCATTCTCTTAGCTGGGGTTGACCTGGTGGCTGCAAGGCCCCATTTGCTTGCCTGGGGTTGACCTGGTGGCTGCAAGGCCCCATTCGCTTGCCTGGGGCTGACCGGTTGGCTGCAAGGCCCCATTCGCTTGTCTTGAGTTCACCTGCTGTCTGCAAGGCCCCATTCGCTTGATTGGAGTTGACCTGGTGTGTGCAAGGTTCCATTTGTTTGCATTGGGTTGACCTGGTGGCTGCAAGACCCCGTAGGCTTGTCTGGGGTTGACCTGGTGACTGCAATCCCCATTCGCTTGTCTGGAGTTGATCTGGTGACTGCAAGGCCCCATTCGCTTGTCTGGAGTTGACCTGGTGACTGCAACGCCGCATTCGCTTGCCTGGGGTTGACCTGGTGGCTGCAAGGCCCCATTCGCTTGCCTGGGGTTGACCTGGTGGCTGCAAGGCCCCGTAGGCTTGCCTGGGGTTGACCTGGAGGCTGCAAGGCCCCATTTGCTTTCCTGGGGTTGACCTGGTGGCTGGAAGGCCCCTTTGCTTGCCTGGGGTTGACCTGGTGGCTGCAAGGCCCTATTCACTTGCCTGGGGTTGACCTGTTGCCTGCAAGGCCCCATTTGCTTTCCTGTGGTTGACCTGGTGTCTGGAAGGGCCCATTCACTTGCCTGGGATTGAGCTGGTGGCTGCAAGGCCCCATTCACTTGTATGGGGTTGAGCTGGTGGCTCCAAGGCCCCGTTCGCTTCCCTGGGGTTGACCTGGTGATTGCAGGGCCCCGTTCGCTTGCCTGGGGTTGACCTGGTGGCTGCAAGGCCCCGTTCGCTTGCCTGGGGTTGACCTGGTGGCTGCAAGGCCCCGTTCGCTTGCCTGGGGTTGACCTGGTAGCTGCAAAGCCCCATTCGCTTGCTCGGGGTTGACCCTGTGGCTGTAAGGCCCCCTTCACTTGAATTGGGTTGACCCGGTGTCTGCAATGCCCAGTAGGCTTTTTTGGGGTTCACCTGGTGGCTGCAGTGCTAGATAGGCCTGCAGGGGGTTGACCTGGTAGATGCAAGCCCCATTCTCTTGTCCGGGGTTGACTTCATGGCTGCAAGGCCCCATTCAGTGGGATTGAGATGACCTGGTGGCTGCAAGGCCCCATTCGCTCTCCTGGGGTTGACCTGGTGGCTGCAGGGCCCCACTCACTGGCAATGGGTGGACCCTGTGGCTGCAAGGCCACTTTCGCTTGCATTGGGTTGACATGTTGTCTGCAAGGCCCCATTAGCTTGCATTGCGTTGACCTGGTGTCTGCAAGGCTCCATTCGCTTGCATTGCGTTGACCTGGTGGCTGCAAGGCCCCATTCGTTTTCGTGGGGTTGACCTGGTGGCTGCAGGGCCCCAAAGGCCTGCAGGGGGTTGACCTTGTGGCTGCAAGGCCCCGGAGGCTTGTCTGGAGTTGAGCTGGTGGCTGCAAGGCCCCATTCGCTTCCCTGGGGTTGACCTGGTGGCTGCAAGGCCCCATTCGCTTCCCTGGGCTTGAGCTGGGCTCCAAAATTCCCTCTAGGCATGCCTGGGGTTGGGCTGCTGCCCCAACTTGCTGCAGGCCGGGGCTACACTCCCAAACAAACACCGTGAGTGTGGACTGAGGACTCGCACAACCACCAGGGGCTTAAGCCTCTATCAAGTACCCCCGTGACCCGGGCTTAAGCTTTTAAGGAGTGCCCCCAGAACCGGTGCCAGGCCCCATTCTCTTAGCTGGGGTTGACCTGGTGGCTGCAAGGCCCCATTTGCTTGCCTGGGGTTGACCTGGTGGCTGCAAGGCCCCATTCGCTTGCCTGGGGCTGACCGGTTGGCTGCAAGGCCCCATTCGCTTGTCTTGAGTTCACCTGCTGTCTGCAAGGCCCCATTCGCTTGATTGGAGTTGACCTGGTGTGTGCAAGGTTCCATTTGTTTGCATTGGGTTGACCTGGTGGCTGCAAGACCCCGTAGGCTTGTCTGGGGTTGACCTGGTGACTGCAATCCCCATTCGCTTGTCTGGAGTTGACCTGGTGACTGCAACGCCGCATTCGCTTGCCTGGGGTTGACCTGGTGGCTGCAAGGCCCCATTCGCTTGCCTGGGGTTGACCTGGTGGCTGCAAGGCCCCGTAGGCTTGCCTGGGGTTGACCTGGAGGCTGCAAGGCCCCATTTGCTTTCCTGGGGTTGACCTGGTGGCTGGAAGGCCCCTTTGCTTGCCTGGGGTTGACCTGGTGGCTGCAAGGCCCTATTCACTTGCCTGGGGTTGACCTGTTGCCTGCAAGGCCCCATTTGCTTTCCTGTGGTTGACCTGGTGTCTGGAAGGGCCCATTCACTTGCCTGGGATTGAGCTGGTGGCTGCAAGGCCCCATTCACTTGTATGGGGTTGAGCTGGTGGCTCCAAGGCCCCGTTCGCTTCCCTGGGGTTGACCTGGTGATTGCAGGGCCCCATTCGCTTGCCTGGGGTTGACCTGGTGGCTGCAAGGCCCCGTTCGCTTGCCTGGGGTTGACCTGGTGGCTGCAAGGCCCCGTTCGCTTGCCTGGGGTTGACCTGGTAGCTGCAAAGCCCCATTCGCTTGCTCGGGGTTGACCCTGTGGCTGTAAGGCCCCCTTCACTTGAATTGGGTTGACCCGGTGTCTGCAATGCCCAGTAGGCTTTTTTGGGGTTCACCTGGTGGCTGCAGTGCTAGATAGGCCTGCAGGGGGTTGACCTGGTAGATGCAAGCCCCATTCTCTTGTCCGGGGTTGACTTCATGGCTGCAAGGCCCCATTCAGTGGGATTGAGATGACCTGGTGGCTGCAAGGCCCCATTCGCTCTCCTGGGGTTGACCTGGTGGCTGCAGGGCCCCACTCACTGGCAATGGGTGGACCCTGTGGCTGCAAGGCCACTTTCGCTTGCATTGGGTTGACATGTTGTCTGCAAGGCCCCATTAGCTTGCATTGCGTTGACCTGGTGTCTGCAAGGCTCCATTCGCTTGCATTGCGTTGACCTGGTGGCTGCAAGGCCCCATTCGTTTTCGTGGGGTTGACCTGGTGGCTGCAGGGCCCCAAAGGCCTGCAGGGGGTTGACCTTGTGGCTGCAAGGCCCCGGAGGCTTGTCTGGAGTTGAGCTGGTGGCTGCAAGGCCCCATTCGCTTCCCTGGGGTTGACCTGGTGGCTGCAAGGCCCCATTCGCTTCCCTGGGCTTGAGCTGGGCTCCAAAATTCCCTCTAGGCATGCCTGGGGTTGGGCTGCTGCCCCAACTTGCTGCAGGCCGGGGCTACACTCCCAAACAAACACCGTGAGTGTGGACTGAGGACTCGCACAACCACCAGGGGCTTAAGCCTCTATCAAGTACCCCCGTGACCCGGGCTTAAGCTTTTAAGAAGTGCCCCCAGAACCGGTGCCAGGCCCCATTCTCTTAGCTGGGGTTGACCTGGTGGCTGCAAGGCCCCATTTGCTTGCCTGGGGTTGACCTGGTGGCTGCAAGGCCCCATTCGCTTGCCTGGGGTTGACCTGTTGGCTGCAAGGCCCCATTCGCTTGTCTTGAGTTCACCTGCTGTCTGCAAGGCCCCATTCGCTTGATTGGAGTTGACCTGGTGTGTGCAAGGTTCCATTTGTTTGCATTGGGTTGACCTGGTGGCTGCAAGACCCCGTAGGCTTGTCTGGGGTTGACCTGGTGACTGCAATCCCCATTCGCTTGTCTGGAGTTGATCTGGTGACTGCAAGGCCCCATTCGCTTGTCTGGAGTTGACCTGGTGACTGCAACGCCGCATTCGCTTGCCTGGGGTTGACCTGGTGGCTGCAAGGCCCCATTCGCTTGCCTGGGGTTGACCTGGTGGCTGCAAGGCCCCGTAGGCTTGCCTGGGGTTGACCTGGAGGCTGCAAGGCCCCATTTGCTTTCCTGGGGTTGACCTGGTGGCTGGAAGGCCCCATTTGCTTGCCTGGGGTTGACCTGGTGGCTGCAAGGCCCTATTCACTTGCCTGGGGTTGACCTGTTGCCTGCAAGGCCCCATTTGCTTTCCTGTGGTTGACCTGGTGTCTGCAAGGGCCCATTCACTTGCCTGGGATTGAGCTGGTGGCTGCAAGGCCCCATTCACTTGTATGGGGTTGAGCTGGTGGCTCCAAGGCCCCGTTCGCTTGCCTGGGGTTGACCTGGTGATTGCAAGGCCCCGTTCGCTTGCCTGGGGTTGACCTGGTGGCTGCAAGGCCCCGTTCGCTTGCCTGGGGTTGACCTGGTGGCTGCAAGGCCCCGTTCGCTTGCCTGGGGTTGACCTGGTGGCTGCAAGGCCCCATTCGCTTACCTGGGGTTGACCTGGTGGCTGCAAGGCCCCATTCACTTGCCTGGGGTTGACCTGGTGGATGAAGGGCCCCATAGGCTTGCAGGCAGTTGACCTGGTGGCTGGAGGGCCCCATTCGTTCTACCTGGGGTTGACCTGGTGGCTGGAAGGCCCCATTCGATTGTCTGGGATTGACCTGGTGGCTGCAAGGCCCCATTCGCTTCTCTGGGGTTGACCTGGTGGCTGCAAGGCCCCATTCGCTTGCTCGGGGTTGACCCTGTGGCTGTAAGGCCCCCTTCACTTGAATTGGCTTGACCCGGTGTCTGCAATGCCCAGTAGGCTTTCTTGGGGTTCACCTGGTGGCTGCAGTGCTAGATAGGCCTGCAGGGGGTTGACCTGGTAGATGCAAGCCCCATTCTCTTGTCCGAGGTTGACTTCGTGGCTGCAAGGCCCCATTCAGTGGGATTGAGTTGACCTGGTGGCTGCAAGGCCCCATTCGCTCTCCTGGGGTTGACCTGGTGGCTGCAGGGCCCCACTCACTTGCAATGGGTGGACCCTGTGGCTGCAAGGCCACATTCGCTTGAATTGGGTTGACATGTTGTCTGCAAGGCCCCATTAGCTTGCATTGCGTTGACCTGGTGTCTGCAAGGCCCCATTCGCTTGCATTGCGTTGACCTGGTGGCTGCAAGGCCCCATTCACTTTCGTGGGGTTGACCTGGTGCCTGCAGGGCCCCAAAGGCCTGCAGGGGGTTGACCTTGTGGCTGCAAGGCCCCGGAGGCTTGTCTGGAGTTGAGCTGGTGGCTGCAAGGCCCCATTCGCTTCCCTGGGGTTGACCTGGTGGCTGCAAGGCCCCATTCGCTTGTCAGGAGTTCACCTGGTGTCTGCAAGCCCCATTCGCTTGATTGGAGTTGACCTGGTGTGTGCAAGGTTCCATTCGTTTGCATTGGGTTGACCTGGTAGCTGCAAGGCCTCATTCGCTTGCCTGGGGTTGACCTGGTGGCTGCAAGGCCCCGTAGGCTTGCCTGGGGTTGACCTGGTGGCTGCAAGGCCCCATTTGCTTTCATGGGGTTGACCTGGTCCTGGAAGGCCCCATTTGCTTGCCTGGGGTTGACCTGGTGGCTGCAAGGCCCTATTCACTTGCCTGGGGTTGACCTGGTGGCTGCATGGCCCCATTTGCTTTCCTAGGGGTTGACCTGGTGTCTGCAAGGGCCCATTCACTTGCCTGGGATTGAGCTGGTGGCTGCAAGGCCCCATTCAGTTCTACGGGGTTGAGCTTGTGGCTCCAAGGCCCCATTCGCTTGTCTGGGGTAGACCTGGTGGCTGCAAGGCCCCATTCGCTTGCCTGGAATTGACCTGGTGGCTGCAAGGCCCCATTCGCTTGCCTGGGGTTGACCTGGTGGCTGCAACGCCCCATTCGTTTTCCTGGGGTTGACATGGTGGCTGCAGGGCCCCAAAGGCCTGCAGGGGGTTGACTTTGTGGCTGCAAGTCCCCGGAGGCTTGTCTGGAGTTGACCTTGTGGCTGCAAGGCTCCATTCGCTTGCCTGGGGTTGACCTGGTGGCTGCAAGGCCCCATTCGCTTGCCTGGGGTTGACCTGGTGGCTGCAAGGCCCCATTCACTTGCCTGGGGTTGACCTGGTGGCTGCAAGGCCCCGTTCGCTTGCCTGGGGGTTGACCTGGTGGTTGCAAGGCCCCGTTCGCTTGCCTGGGGTTGACCTGGTGGCTGCAAGGCCCCGTTCGCTTGCCTGGGGTTGACCTGGTGGCTGCAAGGCCCCATTCGCTTGCCTGGGGTTGACCTGGTTGCTGCAAGGCCGCATTCGCTTACCTGGGGTTGTCCTGGTGGCTTCAAGGCCCCATTCACTTGCCTGGGGTTGACCTGGTGGATGAAGGGCCCCATAGGCTTGCAGGCAGTTGACCTGGTGGCTGGAGGGCCCCATTCGCTCTACCTGGGGTTGACCTGGTGGCTCCAAGGCCCCATTCGCTTCTCTGGGGTTGACCTGGTGGCTGCAAGGCCCCATTCGCTTGCTCGGGGTTGACCCTGTGGCTGTAAGGCCCCCTTCACTTGAATTGGGTTGACCCGGTGTCTGCAATGCCCAGTAGGCTTTTTTGGGGTTCACCTGGTGGCTGCAGTGCTATATAGGCCTGCAGGGGGTTGACCTGGTAGATGCAAGCCCCATTCTCTTGTGCGGGGTTGACTTCGTGGATGCAAGGCCCCATTCAGTGGGATTGAGTTGACCTGGTGGCTGCAAGGCCCCATTCGCTCTCCTGGGGTTGACCTGGTGGCTGCAGGGCCCCACTCACTGGCAATGGGTGGACCCTGTGGCTGCAAGACCACATTCGCTTGCATTGGGTTGACATGTTGTCTGCAAGGCCCCATTAGCTTGCATTGCGTTGACCTGGTGTCTGCAAGGCCCCATTCGCTTGCATTGCGTTCACCTGGTGGGTGCAAGGCCCCATTCGTTTTCGTGGGGTTGAGCTGGGCTCCAAAATTCCCTCTAGGCATGCCTGGGGTTGGGCTGCTGCCCCAACTTGCTGCAGGCCGGGGCTACACTCCCAAACAAACACCGTGAGTGTGGACTGAGGACTCGCACAACCACCAGGGGCTTAAGCCTCTTTCAAGTACCCCCGTGACCCGGGCTTAAGCTTCCAAGGTGTGCCCCCAGAACCGGTGCCAGGCCCCATTCTCTTGCCTGGGGTTGACCTGGTGGCTGCAAGGCCCCATTTGCTTGCCTGGGGTTGACCTGGTGGCTGCAAGGCCCCATTCGCTTGCCTGGGGTTGACCTGTTGGCTGCAAGGCCCCATTCGCTTGTCTGGAGTTCACCTGGTGTCTGCAAGGCCCCATTCGCTTGATTGGAGTTGACCTGGTGTGTGCAAGGTTCCATTCATTTGCATTGGGTTGACCTGGTGGCTGCAAGACCCCGTAGGCTTGTCTGGGGTTGACCTGGTGACTGCAATCCCCATTCGCTTGTCTGGAGTTGATCTGGTGACTTGAAGGCCCCATTCGCTTGTCTGGAGTTGACCTGGTGACTGCAACGCCGCATTCGCTTGCCTGGGGTTGACCTGGTGGCTGCAAGGCCCCATTCGCTTGTCTGGGGTTGACCTGGTGGCTGCAAGGCCCCATTCACTTGTTTAGCGTTGACCTACTGGCTGCAAGGCCACATTCACTGGCATTCGGTTGACCTGGTGTCTGCAAGGCCCCGTAGGCTTTCCTGGGGTCGACCTGGCGGATGCAAGGCCCCATTCGCTTTACCTGGGGTTGACCTGTTGGATGCAAGGCCCCATTCGCTTGTCTGGAGTTCACCTGGTGTCTGCAAGGCCCCATTCGCTTGATTGGAGTTGACCTGGTGTGCTGCAAGGTTCCATTCATTTGCATTGGGTTGACCTGGTGGCTGCAAGACCCCGTAGGCTTGTCTGGGGTTGACCTGGTGACTGCAATCCCCATTCGCTTGTTCTGGAGTTGATCTGGTGACTTGAAGGCCCCATTCGCTTGTCTGGAGTTGACCTGGTGACTGCAACGCCGCATTCGCTTGCCTGGGGTTGACCTGGTGGCTGCAAGGCCCCATTCGCTTGTCTGGGGTTGACCTGGTGGCTGCAAGGCCCCATTCGCTTGTCTGGGGATGACCTGGTGGCTGCAAGGCCCCATTCACTTGTTTAGCGTTGACCTACTGGCTGCAAGGCCACATTCACTTGCATTCGGTTGACCTGGTGTCTGCAAGGCCCCGTAGGCTTTCCTGGGGTCGACCTGGCGGATGCAAGGCTCCATTCGCTTTACCTGGGGTTGACCTGGTGGCTGCAAGGCCCCATTCACTTGCCTGGGGTTGACCTGGTGGCTGCAGGGCCCCATTCACTTGCCTGGGGTTGACCTGGTGGCTGCAAGGCCCCATTCGCTCTCCTGGGGTGACCTGGTGGCTGCAAGGCCCCATTCACCTGTATGGGGTTGAGCTGGTGGCTGCAAGGCCCCATTCACTTCTACGGGTTTGAGCTGGTGGCTGCAAGGCCCCATTCACTTGTATGGGGTTGAGCTGGTGGCTGCAAGGCCCTATTCACTTTTATTGGGTTGACCTGCTGGCTCCAAGGCCCCATTCGCTTACCTGGGGTTGACCTGCTGGCTGAAAGGCCCCATTCGCTTCCACTTGGTTGACCTGGTGTCTGCAAGGCCCCGTACGCTTTTCCTGGGGTCGACCTGGTGGCTGCAGGGCCCCCACTCACTTGCAAATGGGTGGACCCTGTGGCTTCAAGGCCACATTCACTTGCATTGGTTTGACATGTTGTCTGCAAGGCCCCATTCGCTTGCATTGCGTTGACCTGGTGTCTGCAAGGCCCCATTCGCTTGCATTGCGTTGACCTGCTGTCCGCAAGGCCCCATTCTCTTGCCTGGGCGTTGATCTGGTGGCTGCAAGGCCGCATTTACTTACCTGGGGTTGACTTGCTGACTGCAAGTGCCCGTTGACTTACATTGGGTTGACCTGGTGACTGCAAGGCCCCATTCGCTTGCACAGGGCTGAGCTTGACTCTCCAAGGCCCCATTCACTTGTCTGGGGTTGACCTGGTGGCTGCAAGGCCCCATTCACTTGTTTGGCGCGTTGACCTGCTGGCTGCTAGGCCCCATTCGCTGACTTGCAGTTGACCTGGTGGCTGCAAGGCCCCATTCGCTTGCCTGGGGTTGACCTGGTGGCTGCAAGGCCCCATTCGCTTGCCTGGGGTTGACCTGGTGGCTGCAAGGCCCCATTCACTTGCCTGGGGTTGACCTGGTGGCTGCAAGGCCCCGTTCGCTTGCCTGGGGGTTGACCTGGTGGTTGCAAGGCCCCGTTCGCTTGCCTGGGGTTGACCTGGTGGCTGCAAGGCCCCGTATCGCTTGCCTGGGGTTGACCTGGTGGCTGCAAGGCCCCATTCGCTTGCCTGGGGTTGACCTGGTGGCTGCAAGGCCCCATTCGATTGTCTGGGATTGACCTGGTGGCTCCAAGGCCCCATTCGCTTCTCTGGGGTTGACCTGGTGGCTGCAAAG
Organism: Crocodylus siamensis; assembly: GCF_052110815.1. Taxonomy (NCBI): domain Eukaryota; kingdom Metazoa; phylum Chordata; order Crocodylia; family Crocodylidae; genus Crocodylus; species Crocodylus siamensis. Next base: position 1,010 of record NW_028324488.1, on the reverse strand, counting down.
CCCCATTCGCTTGCTCGGGGTTGACCCTGTGGCTGTAAGGCCCCCTTCACTTGAATTGGGTTGACCCGGTGTCTGCAATGCCCAGTAGGCTTTTTTGGGGTTCACCTGGTGGCTGCAGTGCTAGATAGGCCTGCAGGGGGTTGACCTGGTAGATGCAAGCCCCATTCTCTTTTCCGGGGTTGACTTCATGGCTGCAAGGCCCCATTCAGTGGGATTGAGATGACCTGGTGGCTGCAAGGCCTCATTCGCTCTCCTGGGGTTGACCTGGTGGCTGCAGGGCCCCACTCACTGGCAATGGGTGGACCCTGTGGCTGCAAGGCCACTTTCGCTTGCATTGGGTTGACATGTTGTCTGCAAGGCCCCATTAGCTTGCATTGCGTTGACCTGGTGTCTGCAAGGCTCCATTCGCTTGCATTGCGTTGACCTGGTGGCTGCAAGGCCCCATTCGTTTTCGTGGGGTTGACCTGGTGGCTGCAGGGCCCCAAAGGCCTGCAGGGGGTTGACCTTGTGGCTGCAAGGCCCCGGAGGCTTGTCTGGAGTTGAGCTGGTGGCTGCAAGGCCCCATTCGCTTCCCTGGGGTTGACCTGGTGGCTGCAAGGCCCCATTCGCTTCCCTGGGCTTGAGCTGGGCTCCAAAATTCCCTCTAGGCATGCCTGGGGTTGGGCTGCTGCCCCAACTTGCTGCAGGCCGGGGCTACACTCCCAAACAAACACCGTGAGTGTGGACTGAGGACTCACACAACCACCAGGGGCTTAAGCCTCTATCAAGTACCCCCGTGACCCGGGCTTAAGCTTTTAAGGAGTGCCCCCAGAACCGGTGCCAGGCCCCATTCTCTTAGCTGGGGTTGACCTGGTGGCTGCAAGGCCCCATTTGCTTGCCTGGGGTTGACCTGGTGGCTGCAAGGCCCCATTCGCTTGCCTGGGGCTGACCGGTTGGCTGCAAGGCCCCATTCGCTTGTCTTGAGTTCACCTGCTGTCTGCAAGGCCCCATTCGCTTGATTGGAGTTGACC
>NW_028324487.1:0-17825 GCF_052110815.1 Crocodylus siamensis | reverse complement strand
AAAATTGGGAGGAGGGACAGGTTTGGGTAGGAGGGGCCCAAGACGGCAACTCACCCAAGAAAACTGGAACCTACCGTCCCAATTTGGAGGGAACCTCACTTGCACAACACCCAAGGAAGAGCCGCAAGCGTAGGCCGGGTCAGACGACCGCCCTCTCCGTGAACAAGAGCTCCCGTTCACGCTGAAGCCGTGGAGCGCCCGAGTGGGACCGGAGGAAGGGGACTTGTTCCCATCGCTGCTGAGACCAACCCTAAAACCAGAACTAGAGAATGAAAGTGTCCTCGGGCATTTGGTCTCTACGAATACTAGGACTGTGAGTATAGCATGAGAAATAACCTCTCCTTGTAAGCGTAGTTGTTTTTGGGATACCAATTCTTACAGCATTGTTTGGGAAGGAGTTCTTAACGCTAAGCAGTGTTATATGTGTAGCAAGGAATTTGAAAATAAAATTGTGTTGTACGAATTAAGTGTGCAATCATTGTGAAATTGTGCAGTCACCCAAGTACTCCCCGGGCAGGCGCATCAAACGAATCACTAAGGTGTGTGGGATCTTTCTCTATTCCATAACCCACTAGAGACAGCCACCGCCTCCCAGCCCCGCCTCCGACAGCGCCAGTGCCGTCTGCGCAAGCTCCCGCTTAGCACCGCCACCGCCGCCGCGCTCCTGTCGCCGCTGCGGGCACGTGTCCTTCATGACGCACCGTCTCTCTGCACATGCGCACGCAGACACAAGCATATTCTCTCTGCCATGCACACACACACGCACGCACACATGCACGCACAGACACATGCACACAGCGGCAGAGATGGGTGTGCGCGCTACTCACTCCCTCTGCACGTGGAAACATTAACATGCTCTCCACGCCATGAACACACATGCATGCATGCACGCACACACACGTGGAAAGACACGCACACATGCAGGCAGGCACACTCTCGCAGAGAGGAGCACAGGCACAAACATGCGTGCACACAGATGCACACATGCAGGCACACACGCATGCAGGCACGCACACATGCAGGCACACACACACGTGCAGACAGACCCCTACATATGCAGACTCATGAACAGACACACACAGATACATATGAATGCACACAGACACACACACACACACACACACACACACACACATACACAGAGGCACATGCAGGCACACAGAGACATGTACGAATGCACTCAGAGATGCACACGCACGCAGAGACATGGGCACATGCAGGCACACAGGCACACACATGTGCATGCATGCAGACATGTACACGTGCACAGACAGATGCATGCACACGCCTGCAAGGCAGACGCAAGTATAAACACATGCATGCACCGGCACACGGTGCACAGACACACACACACAGAGGAATGGACACAGGCACGTGCAAGCACGCACTCGTGTATGCACCGACACACACACACACACACACACACACACAGAGGAATGGACACAGGCATGTGCAAGCACACACCCGTGTATGCACCGACACACACACACACACATACACACACACACACACACACACAGAGGAATGGACACAGGCACGTGCAAGCACACACTCGTGTATGCACCGACACACACACACAGAGAGGAATGGACACACACAAGCACACACCCGTGTATGCACCGAGACACACACACACACACATACATACATACACACACACACACACACAGAGGAATGGACACAGGCACGTGCAAGCACGCACTCGTGTATGCACCGACACACACACACACACACAGAGGAATGGACACAGGCACGTGCAAGCACACACTCGTGTATGCACCGACACACACAGAGGAATGGACACAGGCACGTGCAAGCACACACTCGTGTATGCACCGAGACACACACACACACACACAGAGGAATGGACACAGGCACGTGCAAGCACACACTCGTGTATGCACCGAGACACACACACACACACACACACACACACACATACACACACACAGAGGAATGGACACAGGCATGTGCAAGCACACACTTGTGTATGCACCGACACACACAGAGGAATGGACACAGGCACGTGCAAGCACACACTCGTGTATGCACCGACACACACAGAGGAATGGACACAGGCACGTGCAAGCACGCACTCGTGTATGCACCGAGACACACACACATACACATACACATACACACAGAGGAATGGACACAGGCATGTGCAAGCACACACCCGTGTATGCACCGACACACACAGAGGAATGGACACAGGCACGTGCAAGCACGCACTCGTGCACGCACGCAGACGTCGCTGGCCCGCGCGCTCCCGCCCCGCCCGGGGCAGCCTGGGCCGCGGCCGCGGAGGGCGGAGCCGCGGGGGAGGAAGAGCCCGGCAGGCGGCGGGAGGCGGTGCCGCGCCGGGCTCGCCCCGCCCCCTGGCGCCCGGCGCTGCCCCCGGGTCCGAGCGCCGCCGGCGGGCGCGGGCGGGAGCCGGGAGCCGGGCCGGGCGCGCCTCGCGGGGGGGGCTGCAGCCCCCGGCAAGCGCCGCGGCCCGGTGTCCGCACCCCCGCCGCCCCGGGCCGGGTGGGGGGAGCCGCCCGCCGGGCGCCCCGGGCCGGGCCGGGCAGCAGCTCCGGCCCGCGGCAGCCTCGGGCTGCGGGTCCCGCCGCGGGGCCGGCGCCTCTCCCTGGGCCGCGCTTTCTGCCTCGCTCCCGCTCGGGCAGCAGGGCGGGTCCTGCCCCGGGCAGAGCCCTTATGCCCGGGGGGCGGGCGGGAGCAGCTGGGGTGGAAATCTCGGGGCGTTTCGGGGGTTGGTGGGAGCGGCTGGGGGCCGCAGGCCTGACTAGCGCCGCGGGGCGGGGCGGGCGTTGCAGGCGCATGCGGAGCTAAGGACCGCGGTCACTGCCTTGGCGGCCGGGAGCTTGCCTTCTTATTTGCACTTTCTTTTCTTCTTTCGGAGCCGCTGAGATTTCCGTGAGAGGTGGCCGCTGCGGGTGACGCTTCTCGGCGTGGAGGTGAGAGTGCAGCAGTTGCTGTGAGGGGGCTGGGAGATGGGGGCTGGGATGGAGAGGGAGCATCCTGTGCTCGGGGGCTCCTCCAGCCCATCCTCAGCCACAGGAAGGTAAGAGACCGGGGGTCTGGTGCTAAGGCCCCTTCTGGGAGGCCTGCCTGCCTGGACGTGACAGCCAGCGCACGATGGCACCATAAACTCCAGCCGCGCTGAAGGCTCCTTGCATCCGCTGCTCCCCTGGGCCGGGCTGGAGAGCAGATCCCTGCCTGCTTTCCGGGATGTGCACGGGGGCAACGATGCCTGTAATTTGCCGCGTGCTTATTGACTGTTCACCCGACGGCTCGTAGTTCCTGAGTTGTTTGCAGGACAGCACCTCCTTTTTCCGCAGCCCCTTTCTGTGGATGTCCTTATGTCCGTTTTCTTCTCTTCCCCCCACCTCCCTTTGGACGCTGAAGCCCGTCAGGTTCCTCCCAGAATAAATGTGCGGAGGGAGATGGAGTTGAGGAAACCCGCAATGGTGTACGGGGATCCCGGGGGGGGAGCTGCGAGGATGCGTGCCCTTCATGTGCCAGGCTGCCAGGTGGAGGTAAAGACTCTGGATCTGCAGATAAAAAGTGGATCAGTTTTCTAGGATGAACGTGTGCCGTACTCTGGTTTGTCCTTTGTAGATAGCTTAGGTTGGTGTCAATGGCAATTGCCTCTTCCTGAATCCATATTGACATGCAAAGTGCCCCTCCAGATCCTTCTTGTGAGAGAGCCTTCCAACAAAGGGTTGCTCAATTTATCCCTGGCAGCCAAGTGTATTTTCTTTCCTTTCAGGACGGGAGGTGCTTGAAGCCTAGGTAGGTAAAAGTCCGGTAGAAGCTGTGCAGTATTTTAGCAGGGATGATTTGAAAGCACAGCGTGTAGCATGGTACCAGTGTCATACAGCACGCTGCGCTGCTCTCCTTAGTCAGGACAAGGTGCCTTCCTCCCAAGAGGCTTCCTGAAGGGAGGGACTCAGTAGGTGAGATCTGCTAAGGAGGAGCCCAGGTAATGAGGGACCGTCATCTAAATACACCCAGTGCTGAAGTACGGGGGTTACACTACTAGTAAAGACAAGTAATAACCACTGTGACAGCAAAGTTGGTTGCTTATTCCCAGTCCCATATTCCTTATTCCCGGTTTCTGATTCCCAGTTCCCATGTGTGCCAGCCCCTGTGCTCCTTGGCGAGAGGGGCAGAGCGGGGGTGTGGGTGGCCCCCCAGGCAGCCTGGGCTCTGGGCCTGCGTGTGCAGGGAAGGGGCTGCAGCCCGGGCACTGGCGGGAGCAGAGGTGGCGCAGCGCAGGGACCCGGCAGTGGAAGGTGTGTTGGGAAGGGACGTCTCCTGCCCGCGGTGCCAGGAGTGACCCCGGGTGGAGCTGAGCGCCAATTCAGTGCCTGCCCGGTGCTGCCGTCCCTCCGGCTGCTACCTGTCCCGTCTGGTTCCCACAGTTGAAGGGATCCCGGTGCAGCCTGTGCAGGAGGAGGGAACAGCACACAGCAGTGCACTACAGCCCAGTCCCACCTTGCTTGATTTAGCTTAAGGGCTGCTCTTATTTAACCCTTGCTGCTGCTTTGATGTTGCCAGAGCAGAGCCCCTTGGTGTCGGCAAACAGCTGGTGTGTGATATGAGGAGAGCCTGGCTCCAGCCAGGCTGGGGAAGGGGTGGGATTTGGGTGGTGCTTGTTGCAGGTTGGACCCGAGTTTCCTTTTTATTAAAAGAACAGGCAGAGGCGAGACGCGCTGGGCGATGCTTGTCCCCAGGCGACGGGCAGGGCGCGCACTGAGCGGGGCAGTGCCTGGGCGAGGCCGGAGGGCAGCGGTGCGAGGGTATGAATAGAAAGAAGACTTAACTGTAGCTCATCCTTCATGACGCAGCAGTCCCTCGGGTTGCCAGGGGTCCCCTCATAGACCCCCCCACCCCCAGCGGCCACAGTGACTCTGCCTCTCTCCTCCTCCTCCCCTGCTACCTTTCTGCCCCTCCCCCCCACCTTTCAGGCCGTGGGACTCTCCCGCCGGCTGCCCCAGGCCTTCGGATTCAGTCTCTTGCAACTGCTGCCGAGCGAGAGCCTGGCAGAGCTAGAGCACGTGCTGTTTTCTGGCAACCCTGCTCCCTGCCAGCCCGGTAGTCTGCGTGCCTCGGGGCAGCCGGCTCAGCTGGGCGTGGGGGGTGTCCAAACCATCCATGCACCCTGACCCTCAGTCCTGTAATGGGATCAGGGCCCCATGACATGTGGGCAAGATGTTCCTGTCCCTGGATAGCCATGTCCTACTTTCCTGTTTGAAGAGGGGAGTGTTTTCTGTGCCCTGCAGCTCCACACACAGCACAGCCTCCCTCCGCATCCTGCACTCCCAGGGGGCAGGGAGAAGCAGCTTCACTTTACAGAGCAAGGTCCAGGTTCGTGCTCTGAGCTGGGCTCCTGCTGATAGCGAGTAGAAACATGGGGTCCTGGATTAGTATCAGAGGACTGATAGCAGCCCTCATTCGACAAGTGACAGCAAGGCTTTATTTACTACAAGCGGTCAAAGTTAAATGATCCCTGGCCAAAGCAAAGTCCAGTACTTGGCTATAAGGTGATGATTTCTCACCCAACAGGCGATGAAAAGGCGGTCTCTTTCGCTTCAACTTTTCCAGTAAGCTGGGCACTGCAGTAGTTGGTGTGAGATTTCCCACTCTTGAAGCATGTGCTGTTAGCTGTTTCACTGCATTCGTATCCCCTTAGTCCAGCATCGTCAAAGCATTCGTGTCGCACCAGGTAAACCAAGGAAAATCAGGAGGAGACACCTATCAGAGATGGAGAATGTCTCTTCCTTCACATAAACATGAGTTAATTGCAAAAGAAATATTCAGCATACTAATTAATCCAAGACAGACATTTCACGTGGTTACCTACCAGACAACTAGGAGCCTGCTTGAAATCATCATGAATCTACTAAGATAAACTGGAAGTCATACCTTGTTATTTCTTCTGAGCTGGCCTAGCCAGGAACTCGCATCCTCTTGCACTGTGCAGTTAGTGAAAGAACTTCATTCCCAGCCTCCTCTTTTGTTTTGTTTTTTCTTTCCTCTTTCTTTGTCCTCTCATCCGTCTGTCACCCTGGTTCTCTCTCTCTCATGCTCGGGATGCAGATGTGAGTAACTTACCAGAAGCTTCATTAGAAATAAAGCTATTCAATATAGCTAGCCTTGTCGTACATGCTTGAGAGGGATTGGGCAGGCCTTCTTGCTCCTTTTTACTCGTCTCACTAAGGGGGGATAGTTTCTATACTTCAGGCTATACGAAGCACCCAGATATATCCCGCTGGGGTTAAGCACCCTCAGGGCCAGCTAGGTCTGTGTACCCCAAGTGCCACAGGACCTGAATAAAGACCAGCCCAAACCTCAGGTGGTGGCAGTGGTTAGCCCAGGTTTGCGGGTGTGCTCCAGAAAGGGGGCTGGACAGAAGTTGGCAGCCCTGGGGAGGCATCCAAAGCCTGGTTTTAATCGGGTGCAGTGAGGCAGGCAGCTGGGCGCCAGAGCACCCCAGACTGGCCTGCCACACAGTTCACATCAGAATTTTGTATTTTAGCTTTTGTGTGTAGGCCCCAGCTTAGCATGAGTTTCAGAGTCATGCCACACCCTGCACGATGGCCACGCTCCTGCACGATGGCTTTGGGAAGTCACTTTGCCCTCCCTGGTCCTCAGCCACTCGTCTGTAGGGACCAGCACAGGGCTCATCTCGCAGAGGCTGGAGCGGAGCTGCAAAGTGCTGGCAGATGCTCCTTTTGCAGGGGCCAGCAAAGGCTAGCTTGGGTTTGGAGGAAACCAGTTTGTTCCAAAGGTCTGTGATGGAAAAGGGAAAGCAGGTAGCCTGGGCTGTCAGTCCTTCCCAGCCTCGTTCACCTCCTGCTTGCTGTGTTTCTATTTAAGAGAAGGCTGCCTCCAGGGATAGCCTCTCCTTTTGCGTCTTCGGAGCTATAATTATGGCCTCTTCACTCCCATGGCCATGCCCATTCCTCCCAGATGTCTCTTGTCCCTTGCGGAGGATCTCTGGGAGCCAAATTGACACTGGTCTTCAGGCCCTAAACCTTGTCTAGGCTTCAGCCTTCTGGGCTTCAGCACTTTTTAACTAGCTGAGTCCTCTCAAAGTCCCGCAGCTCCTTGCTTGCAGGCCTGGCCCCGCTGAACCCCTCCCTGAGCTATTGCAAGCAGGTGCTACCACCCAGCCACTCAGACCTGCTATTGGGCAGTCCTTTGTCCTGCTTCCAGTGCTGAATCACCAAAGTTTGGTGCCCAGGCCAAAGTCTGCAGCAGCAGCCCGCCCTCGCCCATGCACAAATCCCGGGCGGCATCCCCGCCATTCCCACCCCCGGCCATGCGTGCCATGATCTCTTGGAGATGCTTCACATGTACGTAGTACAGGGCAGGGCAGGGCCATGGTCCTACCATCACCTCCTGGAGCTGTTGCAGGACTCCCAGACTCTGCACCAGCTCAAGCAGGGTGGCCCCCTCCTCTTCCAGATGTTCTGTCAGGAGACAACTTGGCTACTTTGTCCGCATTGCAGGTATTGGCAAAAGCAAGGGGATGTGGCAGCTGGGTGGGGGCGCTGCTTCATCCAATTTGGGGTGCTGGGAAACCTCTTCATCCTTCACGCAGCAGCCCCTGAATCCCAGGGATATGGCAAGCAGCTCAAGCCCTGCCCTGGGCTCCCCGGAAGGGATCAGGCCAAGCCCTCCTGACTGCAGCCTACCACACAAGGGGAGGCCTGGGGCACCATTAGCTCCTAGGCGCTGATACGACACCAAGTGGTCCCAGCACAGGGCTTGGGGGGAAGCTTCCAGGCTTCATCCCTGGCTCTGCCATTCGCTGCTTGGGTGGCCTCGAGGCAGTCCTCCCCGCAGCCCCTGCCTCCGGTAAAACACAGCGCGTGGGCTCCCAGCAAGCTCAAGTGCTTGGCGATACTGCAACCAGAGGAGTCCTGGCCTGGCCTGCTGGGGCTGCTGAGGAACCAGTGACTGCCCTTCAGTGCAAGGATTTGAGGCTGTCCAGCCAAGCCAGGGCACAGTGGGGGCTGGATGCGGGCTAAGCTGGCCCAAATCATAAGGCTGATGGCAACAAGTACATGTCTGCAACAGCCACTCACGGTCACCTGATCCCTGCCCTTGCGCTAAGTGCGGGAAGAAGGACAGTGACAAAAGGGCCTGTGACTCCAAGCCCCAGCCTCATCAGCACAGCCCAGGCAGGCCCCCTACCAGAGTCTCCTACGGCCTCCCAATGGGATGATCTCGGCTCACGCTTGATTTTATGGACATGCAGGACTTTTCTCTAGCTTGGTTCTTTGGCCCTTTGGCTCAGGGCAAAGAAGCCACGGGAGCGTCTGAACTCCGAGGTCCATTGCTGGTGAAATCCTGGCTCTTCAGTACCTGCCGTTCATTGCTCACAGACTTTAACTATGGGAAGATGAACACTGGAAAGGCCCCGGGACACAGGACCCAACCTCAGCTTCATCAGAACAGCCCTTTCCAGTGCAGCGCTGCATGTGCATGGGGCAGGGCTTGGCCACGGGATCGGTTCATTCCCACATAGGACAGCTGATTTCAGGTGCCACCTCTTATAAGCATCCACCATCACATCATTTCCATCAGAACTGCAAGAAAAACTCCAGACCCTGATCCCTCCACTACCCAATCCAGGGACTTTTTACCTGCTCCCTAAAACCCACCAACAAGGGAGCCCTGGCAGACCTATCATTTCGAACCATGGGGCCCTAATGGAAGAAATATCAGGTTTTATCAATTCCATCTTAAAACCGCTCATCGCCCAAAGACACAACTGACTTCCTGTGACAACTCAAAAGCATAGCACACCTTGGCAGCAATACCCTCGTAGCCACCATAGATGTCACTGGCTTCTACACCAACATCCCACATCCAAGCCAGGCCTCTAACTTGACTACGAAAAAACAGAAATGGGCTTGCTTTGTATTTTAAAATGTTTTAAGATAAGAAAAACTCTCCTGCTTATTATGACTCCATGCACAGTTCTTTTGGAACAGATGTTCTTCCTTTCCTAAAAACGAAAAGGCGAGAACAGTTTTCAGAAACAAAACGTGTTGCTGAGCAAGCAAGCGTTATGATTTACCCCTGACTTTCTTTTCAAGGATGCTTTGTTTAAATCCTGTCTGTTTTCACAGTATGAAGTATAAAAAGCTACGTTCACTTGTAGAGGGGGAGTTCTGCTCAATCTCCTCCCTACGGTCGGATGGGAGAGTCGCCGATAAACTCAGACTGAGTCTGTAAATTCTGATACCAAACACAAGGCGACATTTGATTTCTTCCACAGTTCGGTGCCATGACTGGGATAGAGATGCCCGGAGAGAACATTTGATTGAAGTAAAATCATTCATCTCTGCAGAGCCCTTGAGTCAAAAGGCAGCAAAATGCCACAAACTCAGTAAGATTCAATATTTGATTAATATAAAAAAGCTTCCAAACAACATCAAAAAGCTCACGTTCAAAGCCTTAAGGACTCCCAAGACAAACTAAAATCTCAGCTAAAGGAATTGAAAACCAAAGTACCAACAGGGGATCCCCCATCAATACCAACAGCACCAGCAGCACCAACACTGCTTTATCCACAATTGACTGACAATGAATCTGTAGAAGACATAATTGATTTCATTCGTGTGCCAACCCCATACCAGTCCCAGGCTCAATCTAAACCCAAGGAAACCCAGAGTAACCAAATAGCCTCTTCCGGTGGGAAAAGCTCACCCCAAGAACCTGTCGCCCCACAATCGTCTCCTCCCCGCTGGGCATGCCCACTGGAATCCGGGTGGCTGGTTCCTGAAGCCTCGACCTCCTCTTATTTACAGTCTGGCACCCAGTATGGTCCAGGTCCTTCTTCAAACCCTAAAAAGGCTCTTCAAATGCCCTTACGTCAACTCCCAGGGCAAGGACCAAATGAGCAATCTGCAGTCACAGTTCATGCCCCCTGGACTCCAGAAAATCTCCTACACCTTGTTCAGCAATTCCCCAACATCCGGGAAGAATACCCAGAAGTTTACAAATAAATTGGAAACTGTACTCAATTGTTATGAGCCAGCCTGGGAAGATCTAAACCAATTAATAAACAATATTCTGCCCTGTGAAGTTTGTGATCGCCTCACCGAGCAGGCTAAATGGCCTGCTCAAGATCCCGGAAGAGATGGTCGCTTAGCGAGTGCCCGAGAAAGTCTTCTTGAGGCCATGCTTAAGATTTGCCCTAAAAAAACTGTCTGGGCAAAAATCAATAATTGCAAGCAAAACAAAGGAGAATCCCTAGCGGATTACATGGATCGCTTAAAACTAGTAGTCGAAAGACATTCAGGTTTTGAGAAGGCAGCTGAACCTGCCCCAGAAGCAGTTGCTGCTGCTTTCGTTCAAGGACTGCTTCCTAAAGTCCAGGAACAACTGCACACAATTGCTGTAGGCTAGCAAACTAAGACGCTGGCAGAACTGGTCACCATTGCTAATCCTTGTACAACCTGTCAAGAAAAGAAACAGGAAATCCCAGAAACTAAGTTAATGTTGTAACAAATGCAGACTTTTAGAGACAGAGGGTTCCTTCGGGGACAATTTAGAGGCAGGGGACGTGGTTGTGGGAGGGGACAAGAAGGGTTTTAGTCCCAAATTTGTGACAGTTGTCACTATTGTGGTCAACCAGGACACTGAAAGGCCCACTGTCCTCATCGGCCTAGCCAACCGGAGATGACACGTAACCTGCCACTACCTCCTCCCACTCAATTCTCTGTCCCGAATCAAAGAGCCTCCTGTTAGGACAGCCTGAGAAATAGTAATGTCATCACAGCCCCACTTCTCTCGCTTCACCAAGAAGACCCCTTCATTTCCTGCGTGATAAATGGCATCTCTACAAAATGTTTAGTAAACACCGGTGCAAGCTGCTCTACTCTGCGAACTGAAGAATTTTCTACAACTCCCCTCTCCTCCCATGTTATAAATGCCGTAGGAATTTCAAATCAAATCATTCCTCACTCTGTGTCGCAACCCCTACAGGTTTCTCTAAGTCCTATTTCAGATCAACATGCCCTGTTCTCCTGTTAATTTGTTAGAAAAAAAATTGCTTTGTAAACTTGGCTGTACTATGTATTGTTCTCCTAATGGGGTTTATCTAAATGTTCCCAGTCATAATGAACTGGCGCAAAACAGAGTGTTGTGATCTCTCTGTGTTACAAGAAGAAATCATACAAGCTATCCCTCCGTCTCTCTGGGCTCAGCACGCTACTGAAGTAGGGCAAATCCATAACACCCAGCCTATAAGAATCAAATTAAGCCCAGCTAGACCTTTATCTAAGGTTGCCCAATACCCTTTACGCCCAGAAGCTGAAAATGGCAGACGCCCTGTTATAACTGCCCTTTTGAAGCAAGGTATCATTGTTCCAACCAAAAGCCCTTATAATACACCTATTCTTCCTGTAAGAAAACCTAGAAAGAATACCTATCGCTTTGTACAAGATCTCCGTGCGGTAAATTCTGTAGTTTTACCTACTTTTCCTGTTGTACCAAACCCAGCTATTTTCTTGTCCTTATCCCTCCTGACGCATGTTATTTCACTGGTATTGATTTGTGCTCTGCATTTTTCTCCATCCCTAGACGCCCTGATAGCCAGTTTCTCTTTGCATTTACCTATCAAGGACTGCAGTATACCTGGACTCGATTGCCCCAAAGTTATACCAAATCCCCTTCTCTGTTTTCTCAGAACTAAAGAAAAACGTAAATGACATACTATTTAAGGGGGGGTTCTGTGCTTGTGCAGTACGTAGATGATTTGCTTTTAGCATCTACCTCCCTTAAAGCCTGTAAAGCTGATTCCTTAAGTCTCCTCACCTCTCTTGCCCTAAAAGGCCATAAGGCATCTAAAAAAAAGCTACAACTTTGTCTTCCCCGTGTCCACTATTTGGGTCATAATATTTCTGCTAAAGAGCAACTGCTTTCTTCCTCCAGACTAGCAGCCATTCTTAAAGTCCCTAAGCCAACCACTGTGTCCCAAATGCAGACCTTTCTAGGTATGGCCGGCTACTGCCACCAGTGGATCCTGAGCTATGCTTCTATAGTCAAGCCGCTACAAAACCTGACTCTTGTAAATACCCATAAGCCTTTACCCTAGACCTCAGGGGCCGAAGCCGCTTTTGTTTCTATTAAACAAGCCTTATCACAAGCTCCTGCCTTAGGCCTTCCTGATTACACTAAGCCTTTTTTTCCTGTTTTGTCATGAAAAAGATGGATTTGCACTTGCTGTGCTCACTCAAAAGCATGGAGACAAGCATCGTCCCATTGCTTCTTATAGTTCCGCTCTTGACCCAGTTGCTGCTGGTTTTCCTCCCTGCCTTGGTGCTGTAGCAGCAGCAGCTCTCACTGTTAAACGTTCTTGTACCCTTGCATTAGGCTCTCTGCTCACTGTTGCTGTCCCACATGCTGTGGCAGCCCTTTTGCTAAAGCCTAAAACCCAACACCTTTCAAATGCTAGATCAACTAAATACGAAAACTTGCTCCTCTCTGCTAAGAATGTCACACTAACTAGATGCCCTGTTTTAAACCCCGCTTCTTTGTTACCTACCCCTTCAAACGGTGAACCCCAGAATTGCATTAGTGTTACTGCTCACTTAATAATGCCCCGCACTGATCTAAAAGATACCCCCTTGCAAAACCCAGAGCTACTATTCTATATTGAGGAATCATGTCACCGAAGCCCAAATGGTTTCCTTGCTGCAAAATATGCAGTATGTGCCCAATATAATGTCATAGAAAGTGATCCCCTACCTGATGTGCATTCAGCTCAAGTTGCCGAGCTTGTAGCCCTCATGAGGGCTTGTACCTTAGCCTCTGGTGCCTCTGTTAATATTTTTCCTGATTCTTGCTATGCTTTTAGTATTGTACATGATTCTGGTCAACTTTGGAAGCAAAAAGGCTTCCTCACGTCAGAAGGGCCCAAAATCAGTAATGGTCCATATGTAGAAGCCTTACTAAATGCATTGCAATTACCTTCTGCTGCTGCTCTTATTCAATGCCAAGCCCACCACAAGCCTGATGATGATGTTACACGTGGGACTGCTCTGGCAGACTCCGCTGCCAAAGCTACGGCTATTTCCACTCCTGAGGCCACGCCTGTGTTTTTGTCCATCCCAACTGCCCAGTCTCCATTGGCAAGTCTTCATGACGTTGCCCTCCTCCAAGATCAGGCTCCAGAACCAGAAACCTGTTCATGGAGACTGGCTGGGTGTTTGTTACACCCTGACCATTTGTGGCGCTCCCGAGACGGCCGCCTGGTTGCCCCAGTGGTCCTCCTTGCCTACCTCGCTCGCCTGCGCCATGGCATGGCACATGCGAGCAAAGCGGGGATGATAAAAGCTGTTAAGCTCGATTGGTTTGCTCCAGTCTTTCCATCTGTAGCTCAGCAGTACTGTTTTGCCTGCCCTCTGTGTCAAGCCCATCATGTGGAAAAATTTGTATGGACAAAACAGGCAGCGCATCCCCCACCTTGGGGACCGTTTGTGAATTTACAAATCAATTTTATACAAATGCAAAAATGTTGCTCTTATGAATATGTTCTTGTTATTGTATGTAGCTTCTCTGGATGGGTGAAAGCCTACCCATGTGCAATGCCGACACCACCACTGTAAGAAAAAGATTGCTCAGAAATTTTATTCCATGGTTTGGTTTTCCTTTATCCCTACACTCCGATAGAGGAACTCATTTTACTGGGCAAATAATGAAAGAAGTCTGCAAAGTCCTGCAAATTCAACAAAACTTTCATTGCCCATACCATCCACAGGCCTCAGGCCAAGTGAACGCCAAAATGGCATTCTAAAACATAAACTAGCCAAAATGTGCGCTAAAACTCACCTAAAATGGCCAAATGCACTTCCCATAGCCCTAATGAATATGACATGTACTGCCAACCAAAAGACTAGGCTTAGCCCACATGAAATCCTAATTAAAAGGACCCATGAAGCTCCCCCGCCTCACCACCTGTTGCCTCCCACCTTTATGATAGACATTTACTTGATGATACTATTCTGGACTATTATAAGACACTAATGAAGTGTGTTAAGACTTTTCATTCACGGGTACATGCAGCTCTCCCCAAAGAACCTAATAAGCCGTGCCATTGTATCCTGCCTAAAGATTGAGTCCATATAAAAGTCCATCAACGAAACTCATCACTGAAACCTCGCTGGAAAGGCCCATTCCAGGTCCTCTTAACCACCAACACTGCAATAAAGTGTCAAGGACTCCCCACATGAATTCATGCTTCACACAGTAAGAAAACATCAGGCCCGTTAGACCCAGAGTCTCCTTCATTTCAATTTTGTAATCAGCCTCCACAGACTGGTAGTGAGCCTAGCGCCTGCCAGCAGGGGAGCACAAGACCAGTAGTGAGCCAAGCGCCTACTGGCAAAAAGGATTTGCCACTACAGAGGGAAGAGAACGTGCCCCAGCGACACCACTATGCCCTTTGGGACAGGAAAAAGGCCTCTACCTAGTTCCTAGTTCCCAAAGTGAAGTTGGTTAGTCGTCACTTAAGTGATTCTCAGTTTTTCCAGTTGGATCATCTTATAGAAACTTAAAGACTCACCAGCTAAAAAAAAGTTAGAAATCAGACTATGCTGCAAAAGAGGTTAAGAAGATCACTCCCTCCCTAGCAAGTTTTTCAAAATGTTTTTCTCCAACTATCGTACCAATATGCAATAAATGTAAATGTAAATGTTTCTCACTGCCGGATATGTAGCCATGTCCCTCTCCATTCCACCAGAGGGATACCTATGATACCAGTACCTTTAAATGCAACCCAAATGCTAACCCCTTACTATTCAAATCTATATGGAAGCAAAACTTAGCAAGATGCAAATTGTAATTGATCTGACTATGTACAATTAGCGTATGCCACCCTGAGAAAGTTTTTCTGTACCCGTAATGGATCCCGTGTTACAGTAGGAATCAGCAAATGCAAAACAGAATTTAAGGTAAATGGTGCATGGCTCTCTAATAATTCCTGAATACCTAATTATTCTCCCCAAAGTGAAAGTTCAGGTTATTATTCACAATAAATGATGGCCCTAAAAGCACAGGTCGCTTTCCTTTGCCGGCGAAGGAAAGCACACGGATGGCTCTAAAAGCACAGGTCGCTTTTAGATTAACTTTGTTAAAGGCCTCTGGAGATCACATTCAAAACCCAAGACGTTCAGCACGTTGGCTGAAAGGCCTCTAAAGATAGGTCGCTTTTAGATTAAATTCAGAATCAAGACGTTCACCACGCAATGGCCTGGATAAGAAGATGAACCTTGCCTTTCTTCTAAACTGGCTAATGGGTATTTATTCCAAAACTTCCAACTATTCCCTTCAATATGAGAGTGGTGAGCACTGACCAGGGGGCAGCGACCAGCCACAGACCTTGCCGGCACTCTTGGCGGTGCCTTTTTGTAGGGGGTGCAGCGCCACGCTAAGGGGGTGCATGTGCACCTGCATGCACCCCCTACACTTTGCCCCTGTGGTAAGTAGAATGTATGCCTGTGTGCCCGCCTGTGCATGCGTGCGTGTGTGTGTGTGTGTGTGTGTGTGTGTGTGTATCAGGCCATAATGGGAGACGGGGGGAGTAGGTAGCAGGGAGAAGAGGGGGGCATGTGCCCCCCACTGCCAGCCCAGCAGGGCCCCCCAGCCTCCCCCGCCAGCACCAGGAGCGGAAGGGCCCCTCCCTCACCCTCTGTCCCCCAGTCCCCCCCAGTACACATTAACCCGCCGGGGGGCGGATCTGGACCCTGAGTCTGTCATTCTTGATGGGCAGTTTGCTAGTCCTATCTCTACATGTGCAAGCTAAACCTTTTGTAAAAAAAACTGTTTCATGCCGGCAACGGAAAGCACACACATGCTCATGTTTGCTTGGAAGTTTCCATGGGAAATATCCCGTCCACCTCTTGGAGCTGCAAGTCATCACTGCACGTGACATTGAAATCTACCCAGTAGAGGTAGTTTTAGCAGACATTCATGGTACCTGGCACTTTAAAAAAATGCAAAAAAACCCTGGCAGCTATACACAATGGCAACTGTCAGCCCTAAAAAGAGCTATACATTATGATTAGGAGTATTGGGTCCATTTCTAGGAGTATTGTGTCCAGTTTTGGGCGCCGTACTGGAAGAAAGGTGTTGCTAGATTCAAGAGGGTCCAGAGGAGGCCACTCGTATGGTTAGGGGCCTGCAGGCAAGGCCCTAGGAGGAGAGACTGAGGGACCTGGACCTCTTGAGCCTGTGCAAGAGAAGGCTGAGAGGGGATCTTGTGGCCGCCTAGAAATTCATTGGGGGACACAGCAAGGGATGGGAGATGCTCTGTTCCCCAGGGCACCTCTTGGGGTAACAAGGAACAATGGTCGCAAACTGACAGAGAGCAGATTTGGGCTGGATAGCAGGAAAAAGTCCTTCACCGTAAGGGTGGCCAAAATCTGGACGGGGCTCCCAAGAGAGGTGGTGCTCTGTCCCACCTCAGGGGTCTTGAAGAGAGGGCTGGATAGGCACCTGGCTGGGGGCATCTGGCCCAGCGCTCTTTCGTTGAGGTCCCTTCCCACCCTTGCATCTGGGAATCTGTGAATTAGTGCTTAAAGTAGACCATTTTATCAGCCTTCGGACCTAGGAGACTTCACATTTCCCCATGAGAGCACACTACCAATAGCTAATGTGTTTAGCACGTGGGCACTGCTTTATAGTTTTTTTTTTTTTTAATGTTTGTATGAACTGATCTCCCCAAGCTCACAAAAT
Source organism: Crocodylus siamensis (assembly GCF_052110815.1). Lineage (NCBI taxonomy): Eukaryota > Metazoa > Chordata > Crocodylia > Crocodylidae > Crocodylus > Crocodylus siamensis. Next base: position 1,064 of record NW_028324487.1, on the reverse strand, counting down.
GACTTTTTCTTCTTCTCCGTCACCCCACTTTTCCAACCAAGGCCATGGAGCCTGAATAACAAATGTATCCAGTGTTTCACTCTTGTGTGACAAAAGGGATTTTCTCGAATCTTCTGCTGCTGCTTCTGTCCCTGTAAGTGGCAAACCAAGTGTTCATCGAATTGTCAAACCCAGGACTGGAAGAGACATCGGGGCCGTCTAGTCACCCCCTGCTCAAGGCAGGATCCCCGCTACCACGCCGTCCAGCCAAGCATCGACTCTGCTCTTACACATTGGCAAGCATGGAGAGCGCACAACTCTCTGGGTAGCCCGTTTCTATGCTAAAAAAAGGCCGAAAACATCACCCTCCTATAGTGCGAAAAGTCTGAGGTCGACCCTAAACATCCCGTGCTGCAATTCTTGATTGACTCTGAGCCTGTTGCTGCGCTCCATGGCCACCTCTCCGGGATTTGGAGACACGGAGCTCTCGAGGACTCATCTCCGAACACAGTCGTTCCACCAAGATACGTCCGTCTTCCAGTCCGGTCACCTGAAAGGAAAGAGAGAGCACCGTTATCGCTAAGGGACCAGGCAGGAAAAGTAAACTCAGGATGGCAGAGAAGGAGCATTACCTCAAGGTGCGGTGAGCCCGTGGTATCCATGAAAGAGCCTCTTCAGCCACGGCTCTGGTGAAAGGGCTGTTTGGGCAAATTTGGGCAGAAGAGGGAGGTCGAGGACACGGAGCTGGTTAAACAGTTTGCCCTCCAGAAGGGGAAAGGGCTTCAAGGGAAACTGAGGGAAGTTGTCAATGAAAGCAGTGAAATGCCGAGAGCCTGGGAAGATCCCCCCGTCCAAGGGCCGACAGTTGGCAGCAGGTAATCCAGTGCATTTCCCCCAGCCCAGAGCTGGGGAGCCAGCGGGAGCCCCCCCGGCCTGCAGAAATAGAGGTTACGGTCACGGCAGGGAACAGGTGTCAGATAGCCCTGGGCCGCACGTCCTCTGTGCACAGACAAGAAACGCTGTTAGTTCGGAGCTGTTGTTTGAGTGCCCTTCCTCGTCGGCTGTGACAGTGTCCTGGAGGGAAA
>NW_028324486.1:0-17838 GCF_052110815.1 Crocodylus siamensis | reverse complement strand
GTTGTGCCTGAAAGTAAGAGGAGGGAAGGAGGCGGGTGGAAGTGCAGAACCTGCGGAGGGGCAGTGGGGTGGGCCGGAGGCTGATGTGGCTCCAACTCTGGCCCTGACCTGGGATTAGGACCAGAGCCAGAGCTGCAGAAGCTCCCTGCTCCCCTTCTCCTCTTTTATATATGCTGATAAAAGACAAGGTGTTTTTGTGGGTTTTTTCTCCCCCTGCCAATTGGTGGGGAAAGCCTTGACTTGTATTGGCGTGGCTATGATAAATCCAGCACTGACTAGCCAAGCCTGCACCCGCCCCACATTGAAATGGACCCGCAGGAGACAGCGTGTTGTTTGTCAAATGCTTACAGGGTTGCAAAGCAGATGAGCGGGGTGTTTCTGTTACAGCTCTGGAAAGGTAAGCATGTATATTGTTGGGCTTTTTGTTCCCGTGGTGGTTGATGTTTCCTCACCATGGATATGTTGCTGCAGATTTCAGTGCAGGGTAATGGATAAGTCACGGCAAAGTGATCTCTGGTATAACTAGCGCTAGATAAGCACTTCCGAATGTCAGCTCCTTCAGCAGCCGCCGGTTGGATAAACTTGCGTAGAGGGAAATCTGTTGAAACAGGTTGGCAGTTGCATATGAAGTAATATGGCTTATTACAGTGTTGAATTTGCCAGTTCCCTAATGTAAACAGGCTTGAATCCGTGAGATACGACTTCCTTTCTTTTGCTGCCATCTCCATGGCTCTCCATGGGGTTACTGTGTCATTGAGGAGAAATTTTGCTAACATTTTTGTTTCATTCTGTGTCAGATGGACATCGTGACATCCCTAAATGAGTTCACTTTCTCAGCCAACTGAGCATTGAGTCATGCATCTCCTGCTAAAGAAGCTCGAGTTACTTGCATGATGCACTCCATCCACTTTCACTGCAGAACGAAGAGCTGTCAGGCCATTTCCAGGTTTGGCAATCTTTAAAAACATAGAGCTGCACTCTGCTTTTATATATGGACACGTAGGGCCTCTATATTTAATGGGAATTAAACATCTGCGCTCTCAGGATAGAACTGGATAGGCATCTGGCTGGGGTCATCTGACCCCAGCTCTCTTTCCTGTCCAGCGCAGGGGGTCAGACTCGATGATCAGTTGAGGTCCCTTCCAACCCTAGCATCTATGAATTTGATCGAAAAAGTAGGTTGCTGACTGTCCCGCATCATTTTAATGGCGGAATTTAAATTATACAAAATAAACCTGTATGAAGACCCAAACTTTTAAAAGTGGCCTTCTAAAGCGTGCCTGGAAAATGTGCAAGTGTGCATGTTTGCACCTACAGGATTCACATTTCAAATGTGCATGAAAAAACTTGGCACATGTAGCTTAGACCTTCCTCAGGCCTCTTCAGAGCACTCTCCTCTTGACTTCAAAGGAATTTGACCTGGAGTAAAAAACTCACAAATATTGGCAATGTTTTAGTCCTAGCCTGACTATTTTTGACTTATCCACTGCTTTAGTTCAGAGATGGAGCTTAAATATGAATCGGTAAGAGGTAAATAGAAAGAGATGCCATTCTTCATTTTTCTTCTATGTTTCTTTTCTACAAACTAGGCCAATAATGATATATTTTAATGCCTTGGAGTCCCCCTGCTCAATTCAGCAAAGGATTCCAGGGTGCCCAGAAGTTCCATTCATTTTATCTAGTCAGTCCTTCTCTAAAAAGACAGCTTTTCTCTAAGCTATTAGTGAGTGCATGGTGCCTATGGAGAGGAGTAAGTGGGTATAAAGCTCCACTTTATTAGGCATGTGCTATCTGAATCACAGGTAACAATGGAGGCAGGTACTGGGAAGTACTGATGAGCCAGTATGGAGGGGAACTTGTGCCAGAAAAGAGCCTTGTGGAACAAGGGGAAGGAAAGGCAAGGACCATGTTGTAACTGAGTTACAATTCCATGCCTGCTGTGAACCTGAGACTGCACAGTGCTGCCACCCTAATTAACTATAAGACCTCAGTTCATAACATTGCTGTTGCAAGGGTATGAAATCAGGATCGTAAACATCTTCTTTGGGAAATATAAGAAATGCAAGGACTGAGTAGGAAAGAGTTTCAAATCAGAGTGACTAGAAAGAAGTGATCGTGTGTTTCTATGCATATGGGTGGTGACTCATAGGTCCATGTATGCAGCTGTGTGAATTGTTTCTCCCCTGGCCAGAACTCATTGCTTCTGATAGTCCTATGGCTGGGCTGTCTCCTCGCCTTAGAACACCACTTTCAGTGTTGCAACTGCACGTAACCGCAAAAAAAAAATACGACCGAGCCTCTCATACATAGCTATTTATTTGACTCTAAATTATTTCTGTTTCCCATAAAAGACAGTGAGAATGTGGCCTTTTCCCTTATGTGTTGTACTCTACCTTGTAGCACCACCCTCACTTTCTCCGGTGGGGGAGGGGACTCTGGTGGCGCAGCTGCTGCAGTGGGGGCCTGGCTGGTCTCAGCCCCTGCTCCCTCCTCGACCAACCCCTCCTCTGTGGAACGGTCCAGCTGCGCCTCGGCCTTACGCTTGGCAGCCCGCCCTGAGGGGACGGGCACCCGCTCAGCTTCTGGCCCGGGGTGATCCTCAGGGATGGGGACAGGCACAGGCACAGCCACAGCCACAGCAGGACACGGGGTCACAGCCATGGGGACTGGGGCCCCCTCTGAAGGAAGCACTACGGATGGGGCTGCCCACAAAATTGGCCCTGCCCGCCCTCCCCCTCTCTCAGCTCTGACACGGCCATGGGGGTGTCCTTCGGCACAGGGGGGACGTCGCTCGTGGGGCTCCCTCCCTACCTGGTGCAGCAGGGGCCCACGGTGCTCTCCTGAGGGGGCACTCCTGCCCCACACACCTGCACCGATAGCACCGCGGGTCCCCCACCGTATAAAACACTCGATACACCGCCCCCCCCGGGGATCACTGCCAGGGACCCCTCGAACCCCAGCTGCGTCCCCACTGCCGGCTGGATCTGCACCTGCCGGCAGAAGGAACGCAGGTGCTGGACGCTCAGGCCTCGGCACCCCAGCGAGACAGGGGTCAGAGTTCAAGCATGATGTTAAAGAGTTGTGCTGTGCATAAGCCTGTGCCCTACGGTGACTTGGTGCTCCTCCTCCGCTGCATCCATTGTCCTGGATTGGTCTGGAATTAAAATAAGGAGGAAAAAGTGCTGGAATGAAGTCTGAAACAGAACCTTGGCTCCGTGGGAACCATGTGCAATGTCATGGGCAGTGTGGTCCAAGGGTGATGTTTGAAGTCTGAGTGACTTCAGTGGGGTCAGAGGTGCAGCGGGAAGAGAGCTACAAGCCTCTCCCCATTCTTGCTAGGGGGCTTTCTCTTTTCACACTTCCCAAAAGAGGGCCACACCACGCAACTCTTCTCTCCTAGGAGGAGATCTTCCAAGGGCAAGTTGTGGCCCTTTTGAGGTGTCATTAGATCAGCAGTGAATGGACAGAGCAGAGGAGTAGGCATTACCAGAGGGAGAAAAGGGGCAGAGACACTTGCACCTACTCAGAGTGCCCTTACCTTGCAGGTGCAGAAGGCAGAGGATGCAGTCGGCAGCCCACAGGCGGGATGTGGCCAGAGAGGCACAGGTGTACGGTGCCAGCAGCCCCAGCAGGGACCCAAACTGCTCAAGAGGCTCTTGAAGGTGAGAAAAAAGGAAAAAGAAACAAATGACATGTGTCTGGGTCTGGCTAGAGTGATATTCAAGTTTATGATCCTGGGAAGGTGAAAACAGGAATGCATCCCTGTGGGACCCTGTCTGCTAGGGAAGCTTTCTACATCTCAGGGTGAGGCTGCCATGAGGACATCAAGGCAAGAGTTAGACCATACTTACTCTGCAATAGGCTGTCTCCTGATAGGCGACAAGCAGCTGAGAGCTGGCTTGCAAGGCCCTAGCTTGCTTCCACTTCTTGTTGGAGAAGATCCACAGCTCAAGCAGCTGTTGGGAGAGCAAACTACTGTCAGAGGAGGTTTTAAAACACCTCAGAGTAACCATTTCAACAGCAGACAGCACCATTGCCACTGAAATCCCTCCAAGCAATCTGATTCTTTTATCATCTGGATACACCTGAGACAGACTTTAATTCCCCTGAAGCCAGAGGAGCTGTTCAGTGACCCTGGCACAAGATGATGCAGCTACTAGACATGTCAACGGGATGCAAGGGAATTACCATCCATTGCCTCAAGGACACCTTGGGAGACTCCCCTCTCATGTGCCCTGCCGAGGGAAACCTTCCTCCCTGTTTCTTTGGCCCATTCCCCCTTCCCCAGACAAGAGGGCTCTGCCTGCTCCTGCTGGCTACTCACATGGAACATTTCCATGAACCAGTTCTCAGTGGGGTCTTCTTCAAGGAGGCCCCTCATGAGCTCACCCAAGGCCTTCATGGACAACTCGTGCAGTACCTGCAAGCAGGAGATAGAAGAGGGAAGCTCAGGGCCAGACGGAGCGTGTGTCACAAAACCCAGAACCATTCTAGGGAGGCCAGGGGTGACTGCCAGGGCCCAGAGCAGGCTGGGGAGCAGGTCCCAGCAGGTGATGCTGTTTAGGTGTACCTGTATTTGCACAGAGTCCTCAGAGGTCTCACCCTCTTCCCTCAGCTGCTGAACAGCTGGAAGAGGCAGCAGGCACTTCAAGCAGTCCTCCAGGATGTTTCTGTTCTCATCCAGATTCAGTGAGGGTTTCACCTTGCTGGCAGAAGAAAGAGAGGAAGAAAAGCCCTGTCACACTGACTGCCAGCCCCAAGGGAATGTGGGCCTAGTGCTAAGATATGGTCTGAACCTAGAACCCCAAATCCAAGCCCTGCTGGACTTGGCAGCCGAGAAGCTCCTGGCACTCCCCGCACCACTCCTAGTTGTCCCACCACCACCAAGTCTTTCAAGTCCAAATCTGCAAGTGGACCAAACACATTCAAACCCTCTGACCCCAGCTGCAGTGAGAGCAGCCTGTGACCTGAGCCCTGCAGCTGTCTCTCAGCTCCGGGTCTGACAGGCAGAACAACAGAGAGTTAAGGAAGGAGCTCATCTCTGACCAGGGCACCCCAGTGCCAAGGGCCAGGGCAGAAATCGCCTACCTCAGGTGCTTAATGGCAAGCATGGCCCTGAGGTGAACAGGAGAGGCCAAGCAATCCATTGGTTCCGCTTTTATGAAGTCCTAAAAGCAGAAATGGAGACATGACACGGGGAAATGGATGTGGGACGCACAGAGCTCCCCCCACAAACCCACCAGGATGCCCTCCACGGTGAGCCATAAACAGAGCCAGGGCTGTGCTGGCCACTGCCCCAGGATCCTGCTCAGGTCGGTGGCATCAGTGCAGAGGGCACAGAGCTGTACCCCAGTCACTCACCAGACACAGCCGGGCCCTCCAACAGCAGCCCATAATTCAGCATAGCCTACAAAGCTTCAAGGGGCACCAGCTTGCTGGGCCCCAAGCAGACCCCTCATGAGGCTCCAATAATCCCATCGCAGCCAGGGGACGAGATAGCCGCTCCCAGGGAAACCAGTCCCATTAGGTTCCCACCAGGTCCTCCCACTCACCAGCATGTACCCCAGGAGCTCCTCTTTGTAAGTGAACTGGAAGATCTGGGAGTCATCCACGTCTTGGATGGCATGGCTGATCTCAGTGACTGACTGGATCAAGGTCAGCTGTAAGTCCAGATCCTGAATTTCATGGCGGAACAAAAAGGAGATGGGGATGAGGAATGGACAAGAACCAGGGTCCACAAGGTAAAGATCAGGGATGAAATGCAGCCTCATTTGCATCCCTGAGAGATGTCTACAGGCCCCAGAAAGCCCCGGGCCCACACCTGTCTCAGATGAGGAGTGTGGCTGCAGCAGGGTCTCCCGCCTGGGGAGGGTCATTGTGCCTCCTGCAGTTAGGGTCTGGGAAGAGCACAGGCAGGGTTGGGGTCATTGAACATTTACCTTATTGACAATGTTGATGCCAAGCACCTGGGAAATTAAATGCAAAAGAACCGTCAGTGCCTGGAATGGCTCCAGAGTACAGCCCACTGCCAGGTTCAAAAAAGGGCAGGGCCAGGGAGTGTGGAGTAGTGCAAGGGCATGAATGCACGCCCCACTCCAGCACAGGACAGGTTGTCAGGAGCGTCTATCCCAGCACTCTCCATACGTGGGTCCCTCCCACTGCACATCATCCCAGAAGAATTAACATGGATGCTCATCACAGCCATGAGTTCAGGGGGAGATTCAGACAGTCAGAGCCTCTCTAGGCTCCCAAGTGCACAGGAGACATTGGTCCCATGGCAGGCCTGTTCCCAACACGCTGCAGTCCCAGGCTCTTACCTGCCAGCTGGTCATGTAATACTGCAGGACCTTCCTGGTGATGTCATGCTCCACGCAGGGAAGAAGCTGTGTTGCAGTGGGCATGGACAGCTATTCATCCGTAGGCCAGTATCAAGGCCCTGTGGGTCCTGGCTCTTTTCCCTTGGTGATAATCCTGCATGGGGTGACATGACACTCACACCAGGGCTTCCCATGCCTTCTGCCCCCCAAGTAGCAATCACTGCTGACCAGGGAGTTGCCCAGCAGCGATACCGGCTCTCCCTGCCAGTCACAGGAGACCCGCAGCTCTCAGTGCCATCATCAGTGCTTTGTTTCAGACTCCTCTTCATCTCTGTCTTGCAGCCTGGGTGACTCAGGCAGAGAGAGCTGCAGTGCCACTCTGAGCCATGGAAGTCGGGGCAGGGGCGAGGGAGACTTTGTGACCGAGAGGAACAGAGGCAGCAGATGCATTGTGCCCAGGGCCTCCTCATACATTTGGCAGTAAGGAGTCCCTGAGCACAATGAATTGGGAAGGCTGCTGCAGGTCTCTCTGTGTGAAGGAGGTGGCTCTGCCTCTTGTGCTTTGTGCAGAAGCTGAAGGTCTCGGCAGGTGTTTGGGGTACTGTGAACACCCTGCTGGATGGTGGGGCCTGGACCCAAACACCTGTGAGCACTGAGGTGCTCAGCTCAGCCGTGGTGGTGGCTCTGCTGGGCTGGGTGAGCCCAAGAGGAGAACCCTAGGGCCCATTTTGCAGCAAACATCTAGGTGCCTCTAGACTCTCCAGCACCTGCCGGGGGAGGTGGGTGGAGATGTGGATTATGCACTCGGAGCTGGTGCTTTCAGGCTGGGCAACAGGACTCAGGTCTGCTCTCCCACAGCTAACTGAAAGATGTGCGAAATACACTATCTTTTTCTCTGGGTGAACAACAGATGTAGTTGCCTCAGTGCCTGAAAGGGGCTGGTTGACTGTTGACCCAATAACCTGGGACATGAAAAACATGAGTAGTAGAAACTGTGTTCCCCTCTGTATCACTGGAGACCTCATGTGGAGCACGCCCCCCTGGGAGAGGGCGCTACCAGGGACAGTAGCCACTGCCAAGCTGTTCTTCTCAAGGGTTTCTAGGGGGAGGAAGTGTGAGAAACCCCCCAGTGCCGTTACCTGCAAGCGGCCGACTATCCCCGACACCTGCACTTTACTCATCACAGCACCAAAGTCCTCCAGTGTGGCCAGGGCGAGGTCCAGGTGGCCCTTGGCTGAGAATGCCAGGATGGTCACAACTTGCTGGAATCCAAGAAGCGCAGTGGTGAGTGAGCAGGACCGTCTGGCTGACAGACCCGAGTCCTCCCCATCTCCCCTGATACTAGAACTGCCCGTCTGACCCGGAACAAGCCAGGGGGCTGTCTGAGGAAGAGGACAAGGGATGGCCATGAAGCAAACGAGCCCCAGACACGGAGCAAGAGAGAAGTGAGGACACGGGAGGACCTGGCCATGTCTGGAGAGAACAGGGTCCTCACCTCTCTCTCAGAAGCGTTCATGTAATCTGTGCCCTTCAGAGATTTCTGGAGCTGGGATTTCACATGGGCAACATCCTGGCAAGAAGCCAATGTGGTACCCACTGCCTTATATAGGAAACTCTGAAAAAAGGAGACCAACATCACGAAAGAGGTGGGAACATAGCAGCCATGCTGGTCAGGACAAGGACAGCCAGAAAGACACCCATCCCCAGGAAGGACCAAGAGAGTCCAGCTCCAGCACCCACGTGCCAAATAACTGGCCCCGCTCTCTGCAGGGAAATGGCAGCTGAAGGCAGAGAAAGAGCCCCTGTAAGCCGCTCCCTTTGGGTCAGTGAAGAGAGCAGACAACCAAAGACAATGCCTTTGGTCAAGAAAATAGAACGGAGAAGCACAAACTCTGGAGAGAAACTCTCTGCAGCCTCCTGCCACAGCACCATGAAACAGCTGCAGAAACCCAGCCATTGCCAAGAGCGTGCACCTTCTCTGGGGAGGAGCAGGCATAACTGGCTGTCTGGTGCTGCAGCTCCAGGCTCAGCTGAATGCTCCAGGCATCGTCATCTATGGTCTTCAGTGTCATGTTCAGGAACTGCGGGAACAAGTGAAGGGAAGCAAAGGGTTGGGTGCATGGGCTGAGTCTCTGTCCGCCCTCTTCCTGTGCCCTTCTAGCACCCAAGTCTCACAGGGAGAGGACTCCTTTGGGGAACTCTACAGGTGGGCACCCTAGGATCTTCCTGCTTCTTGCTCCCTACTCCTCATCTCTGCCCATGCATCCTTCACAACCTTTGACACAAGTGGACAGAAATTTGGAGGAGATTGTGCCAAGAAACCTGTCCACTGGGGAGAGATTGTGTAGAGTGGGGAGGATGGATCAAGTCAGGAAGACGCCGTGGGCTCTACAACAGGCACCTCCAACTGCCAGGGACGTCAGTGCTTTGTTGTGTTTGTTGGGCTTGCACTGTGATAGTATAGCAAAACCCCCAGTTTTTCTTTTATTATTTATCTTAAAACGCATTCCCTCTCCTTCCCCAACCATTTCTGACTTTTTTCTCCATATTCTCTATAGATAAGTGTAAGTGAACTCAAAATTAGGATAAGCTTTAAGCATTTTTATTTTTGGTGGCAAGTTTTTGGTTTTGGATGTCCATTGTTTTATAATTATTAGGTTTGTATTAATTTTTACTGTTGTATATTGTATTGTTGTCATTTTTGTATTGATTTTTATTGTTTCATATGCATATTGTACGGTTTAGGCCTGTGTTTGTAAGTGAAATAAAGTAATGTCAAGTTTCCATTTTATACATCTAGCTTCCATCTTCTGTCCTCTGCCTGGGCATCCCATGTTGCAAGAATATGATTCATTGTTCCCCTCCCATGGAAATTGGTTCCCAGATGAATGAGAACAATTGGGTATGATTGAGATACAGTGGTAGCAGGCCTCTACTGAATGGCCTGTAAAGACATCACCTCGCATTGATTCATCCAGGAACTACGGACCTCACCCAGGAACAGAGACAAGACCAGCATTTGAAAAACAAAAGACCCTGCAAAACCAGCAACTCTCACCATTACAGACACCTGAAGCTGCACATCCCTGCAGGGAGCACACATGCCCAGTAAGCCAGGGGCTGACCCTTGCCTGGGCGTGCCTCCTGTCACTAGGGTCACACACAATCTGCCCCTATAAAGAGGGGCAGTGAAGACAGACCCAGTGGGAAAGCCATTTCCTTCCAGACCAGACCAGCTTCACGCCACCTATCCACCCCAGAGGCCCTGCTGGTGACCCCCTCTGGGCAATGTCTACTGGACAAGGACCCCTTCCAGCCTGGATAGGTAGCTATTACCTGCACACCTTCTCCTACAATTTGGACTCTCTCTCTCCTCCTGAACTTGAGTGGACTTCAGCCCCTGCACCAAGCCTCTCTAACCCCTGCTGCCGTTGTGTGTGTGTGGGTGCAAGGGAACCAATTTGGCATTGTGTCACCATCTCCCCTGTTCAATAAAACCATTTGCAGGGGTTGCAAATGACGAGTTGGGTCATTTTACTGAATCCCAGTCCCTTCCCTATCTTAAATTCCAGCCTCATTCTCTCTTAGCTCCAGTTCTCACCCTCTCTGCTAGTTTCCCCATCTCCTCCCAATTCCATCTCCTCTTTTCTGCCACCTCTCAGCCTCTCCTTGCTTTCCTGCTGTCCTGCTGCTTTTCCTGTGACTTTCTCTCTGTTTTCAGGCTTCCCCCCACCTTCTCTGGCTCCCCACACCCAGACCCCCTCTTTAAAACCCACACTTCCCCTTTGTCCCATTGTTCCCCCTCCCCGTCTACCTTTTTATCTCCCCCCATACTTCTGGCTCCAGTCCCACACTCTGTGCCAGCATACTTCCCTGTTCTGCAGGTTTGGGGCGTTGTCTTTTAATCAATTAGGATCAATTAACCTAAAGTTACCCCCCAGCCTCACTTCTTCAGCCCAGGCCCCTGTAGTCTACCAGTTCTAATCCCCGTCCTGATAACTTTAACCCCTACGCTTCTACTTTCTTACCTTAACCTTTATCCAGGTATCCCAAGTACACCAAACACATACATATCACAATAACTAACTTAGGAACTCACTTGTGTGTATGTGTAGGTAGGTGGTATGTGTGTAAATTACTGAATACACACATGTATATAGATACAGATACTGTGTGTGTGTGTGTGTGTGTGTGGCATATAAATTAGTAATCCACATATGTGTATTGAATGTGCAGGTGTCTAAATTTGGTGTGTGTAGCATGTATGAACCCAGACTGGTTATTTTGAACGAGTGTATCTGAGTTGCTAGTGTGAGAGTGTATGTGTGTATATATATATGGCACTGTGTGCATGATATACGAATTAGTAATCTGTGTCTACCTTTTGGGGTGTATAATGTATGTGCCTGAGCTGGTAATCTGAGTGTCTATGCCTAATAGGGGTGTATGCACCTAGCGAGTGTGTGCTTAATTGATTTTTATGTGTGCATGTGCAATTGTACACACCCTTCTGTCTAAAAGCACAATATTGAGATCCTGAGCGTTGGCCTGACCCCTCAGGGCAACAATAGGACCTGGGAATTGCAGAAGCCCCCTACCAAGGCCTCATCTCCTCCCATTTCTTGAGCTCAAAGACTGTACGGAAAGGCTGGAGGATCCCAAATGGACAACTCTAGATGTCAATCCAAACTCAAGGAGACCGGCAAACCTTCCAAGTTGGACTCTTGCTGGGTTATTGGCTTTCATCACCTCAGTTGCCTGAGGCATGAGGGAACCCTCCCTTCCCAGACAGCCCTACCCGGTTTGGCTGGCTGCAACAACAGCTCTGAGAGCCACCCTGTACCTTCAGCAGCAGGTGCTCCCACCGCACATTGTCCTGGGAGGTCTCAGGATTTCCTGAAGGTGGGAGGCAAACAAGAAGGATGTTACTGTCGTAGGCACTGAAGAAGTGTCCTAGTTGCCTCCCTGGGCATCAAGTCTTTGGAAGCTCCTGCATCTGCACCCGGTCACCTCCCCGGATCCCGAGATCACAGGCCTTGCGCTCTAGTACATACCATGCTGGCACGTCTGGAAGTTGTGCACAACCAGTCCCTGCAGAACTGGCCGTAAGGGGAACAGAGGGTGCTCACCACCTCATGGATGTGCTCGGCACAGCACAGTACAGGACTGGGCTTCATAGAAGGGCAAAGTGCACAGAGGTTTCCTCTGGCAACAGAAACCTTCCACGTCTGCACCGAACTGCAGGAGAGCGGTTGCTCTGGTGGAGCCCTTCACGGGCAAACCCTACCCTGGGTCCCATCAACCTCAATGCTGTCAAGCCCCTGGATTCGCCCGGTGAAAAAGAGTAGAAGCTCTCAAACATGTGATGCTGCAGAAGGGGAATGGTACCACGGGGGGCTCCAGGAGGCTGCAACCTCCCCTCTCCCTTTCCAATCTGCAAAGATCACTGTGCTCCTTCCTTGCTTGTTACCTTCAATGGTCGAGAGCAGGATGGGAACCTTGATCCTCCACTGCTCTCCAACAGCAGGGTGGATCGTGCAGTGCAGAGCCCACAGTCCCCGCAGGGCAGAATGTGCGGGGCTGCTGTCACCCATGGCCGAGGCAACCACCTGACAGCGAGAGAGAAACAGGGGCCCAACTCTGGAGCAGGGCTCCATGGCTTTCTTTAGGAGGGAAACTGCCCTCCAGCATACATGGCCAGAGGATTCAGCAATCGGATATAGGCTGAGGTGCTGTGCTCGGCTGATCCTGCACAGCCGTGGACGCTCAAGGAACTGGGCACAACTGGCACTTTCGTGGCACATTCCATGTCAGGATCTCAAGGAGCTTTACGAAGGAGCCTTCCCTCCCAGCCCTTCTGTGAGGCAGGCACTGTTCAGTCATCATTGGATGAGTGGGGAAGCTGAAGCAAAAAGGCCTTGGGATTCCCCTATGGCACAGCATAAATCTGGCACAGCTCTGGGCTGGAGGAGCCCACATTGTCTGGCTCCCCCTCCAAGGCTGTAATGACCCAACTGTCCCTCCTGCCTTCGGGCCTCCTCGTAGTGCATGGAAGAGGCTGGAGATTTTCTACGAGGCAGGTGGAGCGGGTTGATCCCACAGGGATCTGGATTCCAAACCTCCTTTGCTGGGGTCCATGCAAGCCACTTCTTCTCCCTCCCACTCCGGTTGCTTGGCCAGGTCCCCAAGGCATCGGCACACGGGGGTCAGAGTGCAGCTGTACTGAGCTGGCACTATGTACTCCAGCAGCCGGGGCCGTAAGACCTGGAGAGAAGAGCCAGACAGCTTGGACTCAGCTACTTGTACCCCTGCACCCAGCTCTCTTCATGCAGTGCTCAAGGACAGTCTCCTCTTCTTCAACAATAACCCACGTACTTGAGGGTCCTTCCCCCAACTGTGACCTCATGTCTGTCTCTCAGGAATAGCTGATCTCTGAAACCCTGCTCTAACACTGGCCAAACAAGTCTCAATTTCAGAGAAGACTGAGCAGAACAAGGAGGGGGAATGAGGAGGCCATCTCAGCACAGGGATCCCTTCCAGCTGGGGTGTTGTATGTCATTCCTTATACGGCAGCAGCTTGCTCCATAACTCACGGCCAGCACTGGCCATGATCTATCTCCATTACCCTGCCAATGCAGAGAATTGCCCAGTGGAGATGTACAGGGGATGAAGAGAAATGCATTGATAATGCAAGGGCAGAACTAACTGGTCACCTACCTGGCTCATGCCACTGTTTGGGACATCCAGATTTTCCAGGATCTCCACACAGGTGGCTCGGAGGCTCTGTTCCTCCTCAGCACCCTGACTGGAGCGGTTTTTGGGTTTCTGCACAAGAGACCGAGAGAAAGATCATGAGCTAGTCAAGAGGCACTGACTGGAGACTCAGTCTCCATCTCCTTCGCAGCCAGCTGGAACGCTGCAGAGTTACCAGTGATTTTATATTCTGCTCAAAGTACAACTCCCTGGAGCTGAGATAATATAAGCAAAAACAAGCTGATGGGGCAGGTTCCCAGTTCAGAAACACCTCCAACACTGTGAAACAACACACTGAACACAAAGTGTTTCTGGGGTCTGGGAATGCATTATGTCTTGAAACCAGCCAAGTATTCACCTCCCTCGTCCTTCCAAGAGAAGCCTTCAGATTCAGCCCAGCGGACACAAATGTGCAGGCATCACACACCCGCTCTGCTCTGTCTGCTCCAGCGGTCCAGCCAGCTCAGACCTCTGCCTCTCATCAATGTGATTCTATCGATGTGCAAAGCTATGTCCTGGGCACCAAGACACATCCTTGGGAGTCTATTTCTACCAGAGAGCATTGCTGTTCTCAAGGAAGTTTCCCTGACACACTGTGTGGTCAGGGTTTTCACTCCTCAGTGCCTGACGGGGCAAATCTCAGCCTCATCAGAAGATGCACATAGTCCAGATCAGAGTCTGGTCTTGCCAACACCCTGGGGACAATGCAGAGCAGCTGCACTAACATCCCAAGAGCTCCCTTAGGTCTGCTGCACCAGTGGAAATGGTCTGACCCTGGGTCTAATGACTCAGCCTGGCAGCCCTGGGGCACCCCACGCTCCTGCGCGAGCCAATGGCAGGCTTCAGCCTGCTACAACAGCAGCACCAAGTCTCCAGCCTCGATTTCTATTACAATTTGGCTGGTAGACAAGCTGGACTGCTTGAAAATATAGGCCACTAAGTCCCAGGCCCAGTCATCCAGGCCCTGCACACTGAGCAGTGTCCTGATGAAATGGAGGACGGCCTTCTTCACCTGGAGGGGAGGAGAGGACAGACTGGAGTCAGGACTGCCCTTATGCCCAAATGGTGGCAGGGACTGGCCATGGCACAAACCCTCCCTCAAACCTGGGAAAGGATGACAGGGAGGGAGAAGGGTCCCCAGGCCTCCAATTTTATTTCTAGGGTTTATAAAGAGGCAAGAGAACAAACAGTGTATCCTTGCTACTCAATAGTCCCATATTGGCATCTGAGGGAAAGCAGATCCCCTCCCCTCTGGCAAACTGATAACACTTCCCCAGATCCTGACTCTCCCCAGCTCTGGAAGCAGAGGGGCAGACTCTCTGCACTGCCTTCCCTGAAGACGCTGATAGGGAAGAAAGGTTTTCTCTACAAGACAGCCAAGGAATCTCGGGTGGGAATTTTATGTCAGGTCCATATGCCATCCCCAGCACAGCCACTACTCACAAAGCACCTCACCTCAGTGCTCTGATCACAAAGCATGCATGTCATGGCCTTGACTACTGCACATTTTTTCTGGCTCATCTCCCGCACTGCAAGAAGGAGGAGGGCACTATATTGCTGTGTTCTGGGAGCAGTCTACAGCAAGATGCACCCAGATTGCAAGAGACCTGCTTGTGGCGACCTGCACACCCTCCTGTCTCTACTTTGAAACCTGGGAAAGTCTCTTGGGCCATAACAAAGGTCTCCACCAAGACCGCCAGCAACGGTTTGAAAAAGAGCGGCTCGGCGAGCAGGTTGCCGTCCTCGGCCAGCTGCAATGGGGCTTAGTCTAAGTGGGAGAGATGATGCCAGTGCGAATAGATTGGGACATTGCTTGCTTTAGAGCAGTGTCTTCCTGGGATGCTGGCCGGGTATAGAAGATGCAGTAGCTAGGAGCAATCTCAGAGCTGCTGGCTAGGATGAGGGCTCAGTCAGGGCAGGGCAGTAAGGCAATCCCTGTCTGCCTCTCCTTCTCATACAGCAGAAGTGGCGATGCAGGGGCCAGGACAGAAGAGAAACCTCTCCACTGCCTCCAGTGATCCTCTCTCCTAGGAAGGGGACCAGGGGGCTCCCCAGGGAAAGAGCACAGCAAACAGCCGCCTTTCCATCAAACTGCTCATTCTCTATGGACCCTTACCTGGCTGATTAAGGCCATACCAGTCGCATGACATTTTTCCGTTGTGGAACTGGTCCGCTGTAGGACCTGCCCTATGAAGTGGGGCGTTATTACTCCCAGTGGGAGCAGAGCCCTGCAAGAGAAAACCACAAGTTCTGGGACCAGCCGGGCACTGCCAACACACATTTACTCTGAGGCAGTAGCTGTCATTGCTTGGAGCACAAGCTCCAGGTCTCCAGCCCCACACAACCCTGCATGTCCAGCACAGAAAGTTCCCCCTCCACCACTCGTCCCACTGCCTAGAGCACAGATGCAGTCCAGCCTGCCTATCTCACATGGCCAGCTGGCACACCCCCTCGTGGTGTGTCTGGGGGCTCTCAAGTAGCGGCCAGGTTCCTGCTTTGCAGAGGTCTGCAGCCACTTTCTCCCCAAGGCCCTTTGCTATAGCGCAGGCCAGGGTCTCCATAGAAAGCCTGGGGAGACAGAAGATTTACAGATTTACAGACCGTAATGAGATGCTGCGGCCAGAGCACAACCAAAACGCCCTGTCACTCGGGGGTCCATTACTCAGACACTTGCTGAGCAAGTCAGGCAGCTCAGATCAGACCGATGCTGCCATTTTTTCTCACGCCTTGCAATCCCCTGGCAGGCTCGGGGAGGGCAGGGCCTTGCACAAATCAGTGCTGGAAGCCAGGCGGGATGCATGGAGGCTCTCCCAAGCCAAATGCACTATGGAAAGAACCGGGCAGCCATTTTCTCTCCCTAAAAGGACAAAGGCCACGTGTAGAGCATGGGAACATGCAGAAGTCACATGTCCAGGTCCCAAGCACTGGGGCCCAGCATGTGCTGGTCACTAATGGAGATTGTGACATCCCCGGGCTAAAACTACCTGTCCTGTCCCAGAGGAGCTCAGACTGCAGGGACTAATAGGCTCTCCCAGCCTTAACATTTCACACTGCGCTTCTCAGACAACCCCCGCTTCTTTCAGTTGCCAGGACCAAGACAGCTCTGCACAGCCCTTGGCAAGGACAAGAACACCCTGCAGGCAGCTAGCCTGAAGTGAGGCCAAACCTGTGAAACCAGGCTCAGCCTACTCCTTACCTGCAAGGGTTGCCCACTGTGCACACCTGCCCCTTTCGCAGCTGCCTCCGCCGGATGCTTGATGTGGGCATTGGCATGTCCTGCCCCACGGTGACACCAACTTGCACTAGAAGAGTGCGCAGGAGCTCGGGGAGTAGCTCCCTCAGGACTGAGCTGGAGTGCCTGGTGGTCAGCATCTCCAGGGATGCACATGTTGCCTGAAGGGACAGAGAAGACTCGAGTCAGCCCGGGGAAGACACTTGAAAATCCATAACTCCAAGTCTAAAGGTCTCTTTCTCACTTCCAGGAGAGCTCAGAACAGCTCTGGTAGCAGCTCCCTTAGCACTTGGCTCCCTTCCCAGTCACATCCCTGCACTCCCAGTCACATCCCTTCCCAGTCACTGCCTTTCCAGTCACATCCCTGCAATTCTGCATATCTTATCATATCATTATTATTTTTATACAAGGTGTATTTGTCGTGAAAATAGAGCTTGTAGATGCTTTTACAAATGTACTTTAAGTTTAAAACTAAGTTGTACCATGTAACAATGTTAGCAAGAGCAGGAGTCTCTGTATGGAGCTGGTCCCTAAATGAATCATGGTTGATTGTGTAACACAGTAGCTAGTCTGAGTAAGTATGTTAATGAGCAGCAATTAACACCTGCAAAATCAGAGCTCAAGAAGAAGAAAAATCAATAAAGAGCCAGGAACTCCCGGAAACTTCATTGTTAAAGGTACAGAAGCCCCCGTTTGAACTAATCAATGCTGGAAACAGACCCTTGGGGCTGAAATACCCCCTGATCAACCACTTCCAGAGCGCTATTCATCATGGCAGTGAATCAATCAAAATTCATCAACGGACTCCTGAGACTGCACGTACGTGTGAACGTGACCCCTGGGGCCATCCTGCAGCTACCAAGAGGTATGTTCCTTGAGGTCAACGACCCCTGGATTGGGTAAGCCCGAGAATTGGGGAGTCACCAAAGTCTGCCAGAGAGGGATAAAAGGCAGCGAAGAATGACCCCCAATGGTGCCCTCTTTCACCTGACCAGCACCCTGCCTGTGCAGCCAGAAGGACCAGCCCCTTCTGCAGCAACATTGTACTGAAAGAAGCCTCAACTGGCCATCGGTGGCAGACTCCAGTGCTTGGGGACAGGTATCTGGACACCAGTGCTTAGTGTTCAGAGCTAGCTACTGTGAGTGTGTATGTGTGCGTGAATGTGTGTGTGTTTGAGGAGATCAGCACGAAGGTTTATGGTCTGACTTTTGCATCCGTCCAAGAAACTAGAATTCTATGATGATCCTGTGAGTTGGTGCTTTATAGCCAACACTATGAAGTGCTAAGTCTTTTTTGTGGGCTAGGATCTGCATCAGAGAGAGGGCTTGATGGCAAATTAAAGAGAAAAGATGTTTTTGTCCACTGTTGGCAATGATGTTCTTTAACAGGAAGCTTACAAAAAGACGATTATTCATTTCTACTCTCTTCACTGCATAACTTCTTCCCTTTTACTTCTTGGCACACCAAAAAAAAATCTACAACAGCTACTCCATTCCTTCCTGTCTGAAAGTAATTTCCATTTACAGGCAGGACTG
>NW_028324485.1:0-18446 GCF_052110815.1 Crocodylus siamensis | reverse complement strand
TTCCGCCCTGGGCTTCACTCCCAAAAAACCACCGGGAGTGTGGACGCAGGACCCGCACAAAACAGCCAGGGGCTTAAGCCTCCATCAAGTGCCCCCCCACCCGGGCTTAAGCCTCCAACAAGTGCCCCCCGCACCTGGGCCAGGCCCCATTCACTTGCCTGGGGTTGACCTGGTGGCTGCATTGCCCCATACGCTTGCAGGGGGTCGACCTGGTGGCTGCAAGGCCCCACTCGCTTACATGGGTTTGCCTTGGTGCCTGCTAGGCCCCATTCGCTTGCCTGGGGTGGACCTGGTGGCTGCAAGGCCCCATTCGCTTGCCTGGGGTTGACCTGGGCTCCAAAATCCCCTAGGCATGCCTGGGGTTGTCCTGGTGCCCGGACTTGGTTCCGCCCTGGGCTTCACTCCCAAAAAACCACCGGGAGTGTGGACGCAGGACCCGGAAAACAGCCAGGGGCTTAAGCCTCCAACAAGTGCCCCCCCACCCGGGCTTAAGCCTCCAACAAGTGCCCTCCGCACCTGGGCCAGGCCCCATTCACTTGCCTGGGGTTGACCTGGTGGCTGCATGGCCCCATAGGCTTGCAGGGGGTCGACCTGGTGGCTGCAAGGCCCCACTCGCTTGCCTGGGTTTGACCTTGGTGCCTGCTAGGCCCCATTCGCTTGCCTGGGGTTGACCTGGTGGCTGCAAGGCCCCATTCGCTTGCCTGGGGTTGACCTGGGCTCCAAAATCGCCCTAGGCATGCCTGGGGTTGTCCTGGTGCCCGGACTTGGTTCCGCCCTGGGCTTCACTCCCAAAAAACCACCGGGAGTGTGGACGCAGGAATCGCACAACAGCCAGGGGCTTAAGCCTCCAATCAAGTGCCCCCCCACCCGGGCTTAAGCCTCCAACAAGTGCCCTCCGCACCTGGGCCAGGCCCCATTCACTTGCCTGGGGTTGACCTGGTGGCTGCATTGCCCCATAGGCTTGCAGGGGGTCGACCTGGTGGCTGCAAGGCCCCATTCTCTTGCATGGGTTTGCCTTGGTGCCTGCTAGGCCCCATTCGCTTGCCTGGGGTTGACCTGGTCGCTGCAAGGCCCCATTCGCTTGCCTGGGGTTGACCTGGGCTCCAAAATCGCCCTAGGCATGCCTGGGGTTGTCCTGGTGCCCGGACTTGGTTCCGCCCTGGGCTTCACTCCCAAAAAACCACCGGGAGTGTGGACGCAGGACCCGGAAAACAGCCAGGGGCTTAAGCCTCCAACAAGTGCCCCCCCACCCGGGCTTAAGCCTCCAACAAGTGCCCTCCGCACCTGGGCCAGGCCCCATTCACTTGCCTGGGGTTGACCTGGTGGCTGCATGGCCCCATAGGCTTGCAGGGGGTCGACCTGGTGGCTGCAAGGCCCCACTCGCTTACATGGGTTTGCCTTGGTGCCTGCTAGGCCCCATTCGCTTGCCTGCGGTGGACCTGGTCGCTGCAAGGCCCCATTCGCTTGCCTGGGGTTGACCTGGGCTCCAAAATCGCCCTAGGCATGCCTGGGGTTGTCCTGGTGCCCGGACTTGGTTCCGTCCTGGGCTTCACTCCCAAAAAACCACCGGGAGTGTGGACGCAGGACCCGGAAAACAGCCAGGGGCTTAAGCCTCCATCAAGTGCCCCCCCACCTGGGTTTAAGCCTCCAAGGAGTGCCCTCCCCACCTGGGCCAGGCCCCATTCTCTTGCCTGGGGTTGACCTGGGGCCTGCAGGGCCCCATAGGCTTGCAGGGGGTTGACCTGGTGGCTGCAAGGCCCCATTCGCTTACCTGGGTTTGTCGTGGAGGCTGCAAGGCCCCATTCGCTTGGCTGCGGTTGACCTGGACTCCAAGAGTCCCTCTAGGCATGCCCGGGGTTCACCTGGTCCCCGGGCTTCCTGCCGCCCTGAGCTTCACTCCCAAACAAGCATCGGGAGTGAGGACGCAGGACCCGCACATCAGCCACGGACTTAAGCCTCCATCAAGTGCCCCCCCACCCGGGCTTAAGCCTCCAAGAAGTTTTTCCCACACGTGGGCCAGGCCCCATTCACTTGGCTGGGGTTGACCTGCTGGCTGCAACGCCTGATTCACTTGCCTGGGGTTGACCTGGTGGCTGCAAGGCCCCATTCGCTCACCTGGGTTTGCCTTGGTGCCTGCTAGGCCCGATTCGCTTGCCTGGGGTTGACCTGGGCTCCAAAATGCCCCTAGGCATGCCTGGGGTTCTCCTAGTGCCCGGACTTGGTTCCGCCCTGGGCTGCACTCCCAAAAAACCACCGGGAGTGTGGACGCAGGACCAGGAAAACAGCCAGGGGCTTAAGCCTTCAATCAAGTGCCCCCCCACCAGGGCTTAAGCCTCCAACAAGTGCCCCCCGCACCTGGGCCAGGCCCCATTCACTTGCCTGGGGTTGACCTGGTGGCTGCATGGCCCCATAGGCTTGCAGGGGGTCGACCTGGTGGCTGCAAGGCCCCACTCGCTTACATGGGTTTGCCTTGGTGCCTGCTAGGCCCCATTCGCTTGCCTGCGGTGGACCTGGTCGCTGCAAGGCCCCATTCGCTTGCCTGGGGTTGACCTGGGCTCCAAAATCGCCCTAGGCATGCCTGGGGTTGTCCTGGTGCCCGGACTTGGTTCCGTCCTGGGCTTCACTCCCAAAAAACCACCGGGAGTGTGGACGCAGGACCCGGAAAACAGCCAGGGGCTTAAGCCTCCAACAAGTGCCCCCCCACCCGGGCTTAATCCTCCAACAAGTGCCCTCCGCACCTGGGCCAGGCCCCATTCACTTGCCTGGGGTTGACCTGGTGGCTGCAGGGCCCCATAGGCTTGCAGGGGGTCCCTGGTGGCTGCAAGGCCCCACTCGCTTATATGGGTTTGCCTTGGTGCGTTCTAGGCCCCATTCGCTTGCCTGGGGTTGACCTGGTGGCTGCAAGGCCCCATTCGCTTGCCTGGGGTTGACCTGGGCTCCAAAACCCCTTAGGCATGCCTGGAGTTGTCCTGGTGCCCGGACTTGGTTCCACCCTGGGCTTCACTCCCAAAAATCCACCAGGAGTGCGGACGCAGGAATCGCACAACTGCCAGGGGCTTAAGCCTCAATCAAGTGCCCCCCCACCTGGCTTCAAGCCTCCAACAAGTGCCCTCCGCACCTGGGCCAGGCCCCATTCACTTGCCTGGGGTTGACCTGGTGGCTGCATGGCCCCCTAGGCTTGCAGGAGGTCGACCTGGTGGCTGCAAGGCCCCATTCTCTTGCCTGGGGTTGACCTGGGGCCTGCAGGGCCCCATTCGCTTACCTGGGTTTGACCTGGAAGCTGCAAGGCCCCATTCGCTAGCCTGGGGTTGACCTGGGCTCCAAAATCGCCCGGTGGCTGCAAGGCCCCATTCGCTTGCCTGGGTTTGACCTGGTCGCTGCAAGGCCCCATTCGCTTGCCTGGGGTTGACCTGGGCTCCAAAATCCCCTAGGCATGCCTGGGGTTGTCCTGGTGCCCGGACTTGGTTCCGCCCTGGGCTTCACTCCCAAAAAACCACCGGGAGTGTGCACGCAGGACCAGGAAAACAGCCAGGGGCTTAAGCCTCCAACAAGTGCCCCCCCACCCGGGCTTAAGCCTCCAACAAGTGCCCTCCGCACCTGGGCCAGGCCCCATTCACTTGCCTGGGGTTGACCTGGTGGCTGCATTGCCCCATAGGCTTGCAGGGGGTCGACCTGGTGGCTGCAAGGCCCCACTCTCAAACATGGGTTTGCCTTGGTGCCTGCTAGGCCCCATTCGCTTGCCTGCGGTGGACCTGGTCGCTGCAAGGCCCCATTCGCTTGCCTGGGGTTGACCTGGGCTCCAAAATCGCCCTAGGCATGCCTGGGGTTGTCCTGGTGCCCGGACTTGGTTCCGTCCTGGGCTTCACTCCCAAAAAACCACCGGGAGTGTGGACGCAGGACCCGGAAAACAGCCAGGGGCTTAAGCCTCCATCAAGTGCCCCCCCACCTGGGTTTAAGCCTCCAAGGAGTGCCCTCCCCACCTGGGCCAGGCCCCATTCTCTTGCCTGGGGTTGACCTGGGGCCTGCAGGGCCCCATAGGCTTGCAGGGGGTTGACCTGGTGGCTGCAAGGCCCCATTCGCTTACCTGGGTTTGTCGTGGAGGCTGCAAGGCCCCATTCGCTTGGCTGCGGTTGACCTGGACTCCAAGAGTCCCTCTAGGCATGCCCGGGGTTCACCTGGTCCCCGGGCTTCCTGCCGCCCTGAGCTTCACTCCCAAACAAGCATCGGGAGTGAGGACGCAGGACCCGCACATCAGCCACGGACTTAAGCCTCCATCAAGTGCCCCCCCACCCGGGCTTAAGCCTCCAAGAAGTTTTTCCCACACGTGGGCCAGGCCCCATTCACTTGGCTGGGGTTGACCTGCTGGCTGCAACGCCTGATTCACTTGCCTGGGGTTGACCTGGTGGCTGCAAGGCCCCATTCGCTCACCTGGGTTTGCCTTGGTGCCTGCTAGGCCCGATTCGCTTGCCTGGGGTTGACCTGGGCTCCAAAATGCCCCTAGGCATGCCTGGGGTTCTCCTAGTGCCCGGACTTGGTTCCGCCCTGGGCTGCACTCCCAAAAAACCACCGGGAGTGTGGACGCAGGACCAGGAAAACAGCCAGGGGCTTAAGCCTTCAATCAAGTGCCCCCCCACCAGGGCTTAATCCTCCAACAAGTGCCCTCCGCACCTGGGCCAGGCCCCATTCACTTGCCTGGGGTTGACCTGGTGGCTGCATGGCCCCATAGGCTTGCAGGGGGTCGACCTGGTGGCTGCAAGGCCCCACTCGCTTACATGGGTTTGCCTTGGTGCCTGCTAGGCCCCATTCGCTTGCCTGAGGTGGACCTGGTCGCTGCAAGGCCCCATTCGCTTGCCTGGGGTTGACCTGGGCTCCAAAATCGCCCTAGGCATGCCTGGGGTTGTCCTGGTGCCCGGACTTGGTTCCGTCCTGGGCTTCACTCCCAAAAAACCACCGGGAGTGTGGACGCAGGACCCGGAAAACAGCCAGGGGCTTAAGCCTCCATCAAGTGCCCCCCCACCTGGGTTTAAGCCTCCAAGGAGTGCCCTCCCCACCTGGGCCAGGCCCCATTCTCTTGCCTGGGGTTGACCTGGGGCCTGCAGGGCCCCATAGGCTTGCAGGGGGTTGACCTGGTGGCTGCAAGGCCCCATTCGCTTACCTGGGTTTGTCGTGGAGGCTGCAAGGCCCCATTCGCTTGGCTGCGGTTGACCTGGACTCCAAGAGTCCCTCTAGGCATGCCCGGGGTTCACCTGGTCCCCGGGCTTCCTGCCGCCCTGAGCTTCACTCCCAAACAAGCATCGGGAGTGAGGACGCAGGACCCGCACATCAGCCACGGACTTAAGCCTCCATCAAGTGCCCCCCCACCCGGGCTTAAGCCTCCAAGAAGTTTTTCCCACACGTGGGCCAGGCCCCATTCACTTGGCTGGGGTTGACCTGCTGGCTGCAACGCCTGATTCACTTGCCTGGGGTTGACCTGGTGGCTGCAAGGCCCCATTCGCTCACCTGGGTTTGCCTTGGTGCCTGCTAGGCCCGATTCGCTTGCCTGGGGTTGACCTGGGCTCCAAAATGCCCCTAGGCATGCCTGGGGTTCTCCTAGTGCCCGGACTTGGTTCCGCCCTGGGCTGCACTCCCAAAAAACCACCGGGAGTGTGGACGCAGGAGCAGGAAAACAGCCAGGGGCTTAAGCCTTCAATCAAGTGCCCCCCCACCAGGGCTTAGGACTCCAACAAGTGCCCCCCCCACCTGGGCCAGGCGCCATTCAGTTGCCTGGGGTTGGCCTCGTGGCTCAAGGGCCCCATAGACTTGCTGGGGGTTGACCTGGTGGCTGGAAGGCCCCATTCGCTTGCCTGGGGTTGACCTGGTGGCTGCAAGCCTCCATTCGCTTGCCTGGGGTTGACCTGGTGGCTCCAAGGCCCCATTCGCTTGCCTGGGGTTGACCTGGGCTCCAAAATCCCCTTAGGCATGCCTGGGGTTGTCCTGGTGCTCGGACTTGGTTCCGCCCTGGGCTGCACTCACAAAAAACCACCAGGAGTGCGGATGTAGGACCCGCACAACCACCAGGGCCTTTAAGCCTCCATCAAGTGCCCCCCGTACCCGGGCTTAAGCCTCCAAGGAGTGCCCCCGCCACCTGGGCCAGGCCCCATTCGCTTGCCTGGGGTTGACCTGGTGGCTCCAAGGCCCCTTTCGCTTGCCTGGGGTTGACCTGGGCTCCAAAATCGCCCTAGGCATGCCTGGGGTTGTCCTGGTGCCCGGACTTGGTTCCGCCCTGGGCTTCACTCCCAAAAAACCACCGGGAGTGTGCACGCAGGACCAGGAAAACAGCCAGGGGCTTAAGCCTCCAACAAGTGCCCCCCACCCGGGGTTAAGCCTCCAACAAGTGCCCTCCGCACCTGGGCCAGGCCCCATTCACTTGCCTGGGGTTGACCTGGTGGCTGCATTGCCCCATACGCTTGCAGGGGGTCGACCTGGTGGCTGCAAGGCCCCACTCTCAAACATGGGTTTGCCTTGGTGCCTGCTAGGCCCCATTCGCTTGCCTGCGGTGGACCTGGTCGCTGCAAGGCCCCATTCGCTTGCCTGGGGTTGACCTGGGCTCCAAAATCGCCCTAGGCATGCCTGGGGTTGTCCTGGTGCCCGGACTTGGTTCCGTCCTGGGCTTCACTCCCAAAAAACCACCGGGAGTGTGGACGCAGGACCCGGAAAACAGCCAGGGGCTTAAGCCTCCAACAAGTGCCCCCCCACCCGGGCTTAATCCTCCAACAAGTGCCCTCCGCACCTGGGCCAGGCCCCATTCACTTGCCTGGGGTTGACCTGGTGGCTGCAGGGCCCCATAGGCTTGCAGGGGGTCGACCTGGTGGCTGCAAGGCCCCACTCGCTTATATGGGTTTGCCTTGGTGCGTTCTAGGCCCCATTCGCTTGCCTGGGGTTGACCTGGTGGCTGCAAGGCCCCATTCGCTTGCCTGGGGTTGACCTGGGCTCCAAAACCCCTTAGGCATGCCTGGAGTTGTCCTGGTGCCCGGACTTGGTTCCACCCTGGGCTTCACTCCCAAAAATCCACCAGGAGTGCGGACGCAGGAATCGCACAACTGCCAGGGGCTTAAGCCTCAATCAAGTGCCCCCCCACCTGGCTTCAAGCCTCCAACAAGTGCCCTCCGCACCTGGGCCAGGCCCCATTCACTTGCCTGGGGTTGACCTGGTGGCTGCATGGCCCCCTAGGCTTGCAGGAGGTCGACCTGGTGGCTGCAAGGCCCCATTCTCTTGCCTGGGGTTGACCTGGGGCCTGCAGGGCCCCATTCGCTTACCTGGGTTTGACCTGGAAGCTGCAAGGCCCCATTCGCTAGCCTGGGGTTGACCTGGGCTCCAAAATCGCCCTAGGCATGCCTGGGGTTGTCCTGGTGCCCGGACTTGGTTCCGCCCTGGGCTTCACTCCCAAAAAACCACCGGGAGTGTGCACGCAGGACCAGGAAAACAGCCAGGGGCTTAAGCCTCCAACAAGTGCCCCCCCACCCGGGCTTAAGCCTCCAACAAGTGCCCTCCGCACCTGGGCCAGGCCCCATTCACTTGCCTGGGGTTGACCTGGTGGCTGCATTGCCCCATACGCTTGCAGGGGGTCGACCTGGTGGCTGCAAGGCCCCACTCTCAAACATGGGTTTGCCTTGGTGCCTGCTAGGCCCCATTCGCTTGCCTGAGGTGGACCTGGTCGCTGCAAGGCCCCATTCGCTTGCCTGGGGTTGACCTGGGCTCCAAAATCGCCCTAGGCATGCCTGGGGTTGTCCTGGTGCCCGGACTTGGTTCCGTCCTGGGCTTCACTCCCAAAAAACCACCGGGAGTGTGGACGCAGGACCCGGAAAACAGCCAGGGGCTTAAGCCTCCAACAAGTGCCCCCCCACCCGGGCTTAAGCCTCCAACAAGTGCCCTCCGCACCTGGGCCAGGCCCCATTCACTTGCCTGGGGTTGACCTGGTGGCTGCATGGCCCCATAGGCTTGCAGGGGGTCGACCTGGTGGCTGCAAGGCCCCACTCGCTTACATGGGTTTGCCTTGGTGCCTGCTAGGCCCCATTCGCTTGCCTGCGGTGGACCTGGTCGCTGCAAGGCCCCATTCGCTTGCCTGGGGTTGACCTGGGCTCCAAAATCGCCCTAGGCATGCCTGGGGTTGTCCTGGTGCCCGGACTTGGTTCCGTCCTGGGCTTCACTCCCAAAAAACCACCGGGAGTGTGGACGCAGGACCCGGAAAACAGCCAGGGGCTTAAGCCTCCATCAAGTGCCCCCCCACCTGGGTTTAAGCCTCCAAGGAGTGCCCTCCCCACCTGGGCCAGGCCCCATTCTCTTGCCTGGGGTTGACCTGGGGCCTGCAGGGCCCCATAGGCTTGCAGGGGGTTGACCTGGTGGCTGCAAGGCCCCATTCGCTTACCTGGGTTTGTCGTGGAGGCTGCAAGGCCCCATTCGCTTGGCTGCGGTTGACCTGGACTCCAAGAGTCCCTCTAGGCATGCCCGGGGTTCACCTGGTCCCCGGGCTTCCTGCCGCCCTGAGCTTCACTCCCAAACAAGCATCGGGAGTGAGGACGCAGGACCCGCACATCAGCCACGGACTTAAGCCTCCATCAAGTGCCCCCCCACCCGGGCTTAAGCCTCCAAGAAGTTTTTCCCACACGTGGGCCAGGCCCCATTCACTTGGCTGGGGTTGACCTGCTGGCTGCAACGCCTGATTCACTTGCCTGGGGTTGACCTGGTGGCTGCAAGGCCCCATTCGCTCACCTGGGTTTGCCTTGGTGCCTGCTAGGCCCGATTCGCTTGCCTGGGGTTGACCTGGGCTCCAAAATGCCCCTAGGCATGCCTGGGGTTCTCCTAGTGCCCGGACTTGGTTCCGCCCTGGGCTGCACTCCCAAAAAACCACCGGGAGTGTGGACGCAGGACCAGGAAAACAGCCAGGGGCTTAAGCCTTCAATCAAGTGCCCCCCCACCAGGGCTTAATCCTCCAACAAGTGCCCTCCGCACCTGGGCCAGGCCCCATTCACTTGCCTGGGGTTGACCTGGTGGCTGCATGGCCCCATAGGCTTGCAGGGGGTCGACCTGGTGGCTGCAAGGCCCCACTCGCTTACATGGGTTTGCCTTGGTGCCTGCTAGGCCCCATTCGCTTGCCTGCGGTGGACCTGGTCGCTGCAAGGCCCCATTCGCTTGCCTGGGGTTGACCTGGGCTCCAAAATCGCCCTAGGCATGCCTGGGGTTGTCCTGGTGCCCGGACTTGGTTCCGTCCTGGGCTTCACTCCCAAAAAACCACCGGGAGTGTGGACGCAGGACCCGGAAAACAGCCAGGGGCTTAAGCCTCCATCAAGTGCCCCCCCACCTGGGTTTAAGCCTCCAAGGAGTGCCCTCCCCACCTGGGCCAGGCCCCATTCTCTTGCCTGGGGTTGACCTGGGGCCTGCAGGGCCCCATAGGCTTGCAGGGGGTTGACCTGGTGGCTGCAAGGCCCCATTCGCTTACCTGGGTTTGTCGTGGAGGCTGCAAGGCCCCATTCGCTTGGCTGCGGTTGACCTGGACTCCAAGAGTCCCTCTAGGCATGCCCGGGGTTCACCTGGTCCCCGGGCTTCCTGCCGCCCTGAGCTTCACTCCCAAACAAGCATCGGGAGTGAGGACGCAGGACCCGCACATCAGCCACGGACTTAAGCCTCCATCAAGTGCCCCCCCACCCGGGCTTAAGCCTCCAAGAAGTTTTTCCCACACGTGGGCCAGGCCCCATTCACTTGGCTGGGGTTGACCTGCTGGCTGCAACGCCTGATTCACTTGCCTGGGGTTGACCTGGTGGCTGCAAGGCCCCATTCGCTCACCTGGGTTTGCCTTGGTGCCTGCTAGGCCCGATTCGCTTGCCTGGGGTTGACCTGGGCTCCAAAATGCCCCTAGGCATGCCTGGGGTTCTCCTAGTGCCCGGACTTGGTTCCGCCCTGGGCTGCACTCCCAAAAAACCACCGGGAGTGTGGACGCAGGAGCAGGAAAACAGCCAGGGGCTTAAGCCTTCAATCAAGTGCCCCCCCACCAGGGCTTAGGACTCCAACAAGTGCCCCCCCCACCTGGGCCAGGCGCCATTCAGTTGCCTGGGGTTGGCCTCGTGGCTCAAGGGCCCCATAGACTTGCTGGGGGTTGACCTGGTGGCTGGAAGGCCCCATTCGCTTGCCTGGGGTTGACCTGGTGGCTGCAAGCCTCCATTCGCTTGCCTGGGGTTGACCTGGTGGCTCCAAGGCCCCATTCGCTTGCCTGGGGTTGACCTGGGCTCCAAAATCCCCTTAGGCATGCCTGGGGTTGTCCTGGTGCTCGGACTTGGTTCCGCCCTGGGCTGCACTCACAAAAAACCACCAGGAGTGCGGATGTAGGACCCGCACAACCACCAGGGCCTTTAAGCCTCCATCAAGTGCCCCCCGTACCCGGGCTTAAGCCTCCAAGGAGTGCCCCCGCCACCTGGGCCAGGCCCCATTCGCTTGCCTGGGGTTGACCTGGTGGCTCCAAGGCCCCTTTCGCTTGCCTGGGGTTGACCTGGGCTCCAAAATCGCCCTAGGCATGCCTGGGGTTGTCCTGGTGCCCGGACTTGGTTCCGCCCTGGGCTTCACTCCCAAAAAACCACCGGGAGTGTGCACGCAGGACCAGGAAAACAGCCAGGGGCTTAAGCCTCCAACAAGTGACCCCCCCACCCGGGGTTAAGCCTCCAACAAGTGCCCTCCGCACCTGGGCCAGGCCCCATTCACTTGCCTGGGGTTGACCTGGTGGCTGCATTGCCCCATACGCTTGCAGGGGGTCGACCTGGTGGCTGCAAGGCCCCACTCTCAAACATGGGTTTGCCTTGGTGCCTGCTAGGCCCCATTCGCTTGCCTGCGGTGGACCTGGTCGCTGCAAGGCCCCATTCGCTTGCCTGGGGTTGACCTGGGCTCCAAAATCGCCCTAGGCATGCCTGGGGTTGTCCTGGTGCCCGGACTTGGTTCCGTCCTGGGCTTCACTCCCAAAAAACCACCGGGAGTGTGGACGCAGGACCCGGAAAACAGCCAGGGGCTTAAGCCTCCAACAAGTGCCCCCCCACCCGGGCTTAATCCTCCAACAAGTGCCCTCCGCACCTGGGCCAGGCCCCATTCACTTGCCTGGGGTTGACCTGGTGGCTGCAGGGCCCCATACGCTTGCAGGGGGTCGACCTGGTGGCTGCAAGGCCCCACTCGCTTATATGGGTTTGCCTTGGTGCGTTCTAGGCCCCATTCGCTTGCCTGGGGTTGACCTGGTGGCTGCAAGGCCCCATTCGCTTGCCTGGGGTTGACCTGGGCTCCAAAACCCCTTAGGCATGCCTGGAGTTGTCCTGGTGCCCGGACTTGGTTCCACCCTGGGCTTCACTCCCAAAAATCCACCAGGAGTGCGGACGCAGGAATCGCACAACTGCCAGGGGCTTAAGCCTCAATCAAGTGCCCCCCCACCTGGCTTCAAGCCTCCAACAAGTGCCCTCCGCACCTGGGCCAGGCCCCATTCACTTGCCTGGGGTTGACCTGGTGGCTGCATGGCCCCCTAGGCTTGCAGGAGGTCGACCTGGTGGCTGCAAGGCCCCATTCTCTTGCCTGGGGTTGACCTGGGGCCTGCAGGGCCCCATTCGCTTACCTGGGTTTGACCTGGAAGCTGCAAGGCCCCATTCGCTAGCCTGGGGTTGACCTGGGCTCCAAAATCGCCCTAGGCATGCCTGGGGTTGTCCTGGTGCCCGGACTTGGTTCCGCCCTGGGCTTCACTCCCAAAAAACCACCGGGAGTGTGCACGCAGGACCAGGAAAACAGCCAGGGGCTTAAGCCTCCAACAAGTGCCCCCCCACCCGGGCTTAAGCCTCCAACAAGTGCCCTCCGCACCTGGGCCAGGCCCCATTCACTTGCCTGGGGTTGACCTGGTGGCTGCATTGCCCCATACGCTTGCAGGGGGTCGACCTGGTGGCTGCAAGGCCCCACTCTCAAACATGGGTTTGCCTTGGTGCCTGCTAGGCCCCATTCGCTTGCCTGCGGTGGACCTGGTCGCTGCAAGGCCCCATTCGCTTGCCTGGGGTTGACCTGGGCTCCAAAATCGCCCTAGGCATGCCTGGGGTTGTCCTGGTGCCCGGACTTGGTTCCGTCCTGGGCTTCACTCCCAAAAAACCACCGGGAGTGTGGACGCAGGACCCGGAAAACAGCCAGGGGCTTAAGCCTCCAACAAGTGCCCCCCCACCCGGGCTTAATCCTCCAACAAGTGCCCTCCGCACCTGGGCCAGGCCCCATTCACTTGCCTGGGGTTGACCTGGTGGCTGCATGGCCCCATAGGCTTGCAGGGGGTCGACCTGGTGGCTGCAAGGCCCCACTTCGCTTACATGGGTTTGCCTTGGTGCCTGCTAGGCCCCATTCGCTTGCCTGCGGTGGACCTGGTCGCTGCAAGGCCCCATTCGCTTGCCTGGGGTTGACCTGGGCTCCAAAATCGCCCTAGGCATGCCTGGGGTTGTCCTGGTGCCCGGACTTGGTTCCGTCCTGGGCTTCACTCCCAAAAAACCACCGGGAGTGTGGACGCAGGACCCGGAAAACAGCCAGGGGCTTAAGCCTCCATCAAGTGCCCCCCCACCTGGGTTTAAGCCTCCAAGGAGTGCCCTCCCCACCTGGGCCAGGCCCCATTCTCTTGCCTGGGGTTGACCTGGGGCCTGCAGGGCCCCATAGGCTTGCAGGGGGTTGACCTGGTGGCTGCAAGGCCCCATTCGCTTACCTGGGTTTGTCGTGGAGGCTGCAAGGCCCCATTCGCTTGGCTGCGGTTGACCTGGACTCCAAGAGTCCCTCTAGGCATGCCCGGGGTTCACCTGGTCCCCGGGCTTCCTGCCGCCCTGAGCTTCACTCCCAAACAAGCATCGGGAGTGAGGACGCAGGACCCGCACATCAGCCACGGACTTAAGCCTCCATCAAGTGCCCCCCCACCCGGGCTTAAGCCTCCAAGAAGTTTTTCCCACACGTGGGCCAGGCCCCATTCACTTGGCTGGGGTTGACCTGCTGGCTGCAACGCCTGATTCACTTGCCTGGGGTTGACCTGGTGGCTGCAAGGCCCCATTCGCTCACCTGGGTTTGCCTTGGTGCCTGCTAGGCCCGATTCGCTTGCCTGGGGTTGACCTGGGCTCCAAAATGCCCCTAGGCATGCCTGGGGTTCTCCTAGTGCCCGGACTTGGTTCCGCCCTGGGCTGCACTCCCAAAAAACCACCGGGAGTGTGGACGCAGGACCAGGAAAACAGCCAGGGGCTTAAGCCTTCAATCAAGTGCCCCCCCACCAGGGCTTAATCCTCCAACAAGTGCCCTCCGCACCTGGGCCAGGCCCCATTCACTTGCCTGGGGTTGACCTGGTGGCTGCATGGCCCCATAGGCTTGCAGGGGGTCGACCTGGTGGCTGCAAGGCCCCACTCGCTTACATGGGTTTGCCTTGGTGCCTGCTAGGCCCCATTCGCTTGCCTGAGGTGGACCTGGTCGCTGCAAGGCCCCATTCGCTTGCCTGGGGTTGACCTGGGCTCCAAAATCGCCCTAGGCATGCCTGGGGTTGTCCTGGTGCCCGGACTTGGTTCCGTCCTGGGCTTCACTCCCAAAAAACCACCGGGAGTGTGGACGCAGGACCCGGAAAACAGCCAGGGGCTTAAGCCTCCATCAAGTGCCCCCCCACCTGGGTTTAAGCCTCCAAGGAGTGCCCTCCCCACCTGGGCCAGGCCCCATTCTCTTGCCTGGGGTTGACCTGGGGCCTGCAGGGCCCCATAGGCTTGCAGGGGGTTGACCTGGTGGCTGCAAGGCCCCATTCGCTTACCTGGGTTTGTCGTGGAGGCTGCAAGGCCCCATTCGCTTGGCTGCGGTTGACCTGGACTCCAAGAGTCCCTCTAGGCATGCCCGGGGTTCACCTGGTCCCCGGGCTTCCTGCCGCCCTGAGCTTCACTCCCAAACAAGCATCGGGAGTGAGGACGCAGGACCCGCACATCAGCCACGGACTTAAGCCTCCATCAAGTGCCCCCCCACCCGGGCTTAAGCCTCCAAGAAGTTTTTCCCACACGTGGGCCAGGCCCCATTCACTTGGCTGGGGTTGACCTGCTGGCTGCAACGCCTGATTCACTTGCCTGGGGTTGACCTGGTGGCTGCAAGGCCCCATTCGCTCACCTGGGTTTGCCTTGGTGCCTGCTAGGCCCGATTCGCTTGCCTGGGGTTGACCTGGGCTCCAAAATGCCCCTAGGCATGCCTGGGGTTCTCCTAGTGCCCGGACTTGGTTCCGCCCTGGGCTGCACTCCCAAAAAACCACCGGGAGTGTGGACGCAGGACCAGGAAAACAGCCAGGGGCTTAAGCCTTCAATCAAGTGCCCCCCCACCAGGGCTTAAGCCTCCAACAAGTGCCCCCCGCACCTGGGCCAGGCGCCATTCAGTTGCCTGGGGTTGGCCTCGTGGCTCAAGGGCCCCATAGGCTTGCTGGGGGTTGACCTGGTGGCTGCAAGGCCCCACTCGCTTGCATGGGTTTGCCTTGGTGCCTGCTAGGCCCCATTCGCTTGCCTGGGGTGGACCTGGTCGCTGCAAGGCCCCATTCGCTTGCCTGGGGTTGACCTGGGCTCCAAAATCGCCCTAGGCATGCCTGGGGTTGTCCTGGTGCCCGGACTTGGTTCCGTCCTGGGCTTCACTCCCAAAAAACCACCGGGAGTGTGGACGCAGGACCCGGAAAACAGCCAGGGGCTTAAGCCTCCATCAAGTGCCCCCCCACCCGGGCTTAAGCCTCCAAGGAGTGCCCTCCCCACCTGGGCCAGGCCCCATTCACTTGCCTGGGGTTGACCTGGTGGCTGCAGGCCCCATAGGCTTGCAGGGGGTTGACCTGGTGGCTGCAAGGCCCCATTCGCTTACCTGGGTTTGACCTGGTGGCTCCAAGGCCCCATTCGCTTGCCTGGGGTTGACCTGGGCTCCAAAATCGCCCTAGGCATGCCTGGGGTTGTCCTGGTGCCCGGACTTGGTTCCGCCCTGGGCTTCACTCCCAAAAAACCACCGGGAGTGTGGACGCAGGACCAGGAAAACAGCCAGGGGCTTAAGCCTCCAACAAGTGCCCCCCCACCCGGGCCCTCCAACAAGTGCCCTCCCACCTGGGCCAGGCGCCATTCAGTTGCCTGGGGTTGGCCTCGTGGCTCAAGGGCCCCATAGACTTGCTGGGGGTTGACCTGGTGGCTGGAAGGCCCCATTCGCTTGCCTGGGGTTGACCTGGTGGCTGCAAGCCTCCATTCGCTTGCCTGGGGTTGACCTGGTGGCTCCAAGGCCCCATTCGCTTGCCTGGGGTTGACCTGGGCTCCAAAATCCCCTTAGGCATGCCTGGGGTTGTCCTGGTGCTCGGACTTGGTTCCGCCCTGGGCTGCACTCACAAAAAACCACCAGGAGTGCGGATGTAGGACCCGCACAACCACCAGGGCCTTTAAGCCTCCATCAAGTGCCCCCCGTACCCGGGCTTAAGCCTCCAAGGAGTGCCCCCGCCACCTGGGCCAGGCCCCATTCGCTTGCCTGGGGTTGACCTGGTGGCTCCAAGGCCCCTTTCGCTTGCCTGGGGTTGACCTGGGCTCCAAAATCGCCCTAGGCATGCCTGGGGTTGTCCTGGTGCCCGGACTTGGTTCCGCCCTGGGCTTCACTCCCAAAAAACCACCGGGAGTGTGCACGCAGGACCAGGAAAACAGCCAGGGGCTTAAGCCTCCAACAAGTGCCCCCCCACCCGGGGTTAAGCCTCCAACAAGTGCCCTCCGCACCTGGGCCAGGCCCCATTCACTTGCCTGGGGTTGACCTGGTGGCTGCATTGCCCCATACGCTTGCAGGGGGTCGACCTGGTGGCTGCAAGGCCCCACTCTCAAACATGGGTTTGCCTTGGTGCCTGCTAGGCCCCATTCGCTTGCCTGCGGTGGACCTGGTCGCTGCAAGGCCCCATTCGCTTGCCTGGGGTTGACCTGGGCTCCAAAATCGCCCTAGGCATGCCTGGGGTTGTCCTGGTGCCCGGACTTGGTTCCGTCCTGGGCTTCACTCCCAAAAAACCACCGGGAGTGTGGACGCAGGACCCGGAAAACAGCCAGGGGCTTAAGCCTCCAACAAGTGCCCCCCCACCCGGGCTTAATCCTCCAACAAGTGCCCTCCGCACCTGGGCCAGGCCCCATTCACTTGCCTGGGGTTGACCTGGTGGCTGCAGGGCCCCATACGCTTGCAGGGGGTCAACCTGGTGGCTGCAAGGCCCCACTCGCTTATATGGGTTTGCCTTGGTGCGTTCTAGGCCCCATTCGCTTGCCTGGGGTTGA
The DNA here is from genome assembly GCF_052110815.1 of Crocodylus siamensis. Classification (NCBI taxonomy): domain Eukaryota; kingdom Metazoa; phylum Chordata; order Crocodylia; family Crocodylidae; genus Crocodylus; species Crocodylus siamensis. The sequence goes on along the minus strand of NW_028324485.1, from coordinate 2,160 downwards.
CCTGGTGGCTGCAAGGCCCCATTCGCTTGCCTGGGGTTGACCTGGGCTCCAAAACCCCTTAGGCATGCCTGGAGTTGTCCTGGTGCCCGGACTTGGTTCCACCCTGGGCTTCACTCCCAAAAATCCACCAGGAGTGCGGACGCAGGAATCGCACAACTGCCAGGGGCTTAAGCCTCAATCAAGTGCCCCCCCACCTGGCTTCAAGCCTCCAACAAGTGCCCTCCGCACCTGGGCCAGGCCCCATTCACTTGCCTGGGGTTGACCTGGTGGCTGCATGGCCCCCTAGGCTTGCAGGAGGTCGACCTGGTGGCTGCAAGGCCCCATTCTCTTGCCTGGGGTTGACCTGGGGCCTGCAGGGCCCCATTCGCTTACCTGGGTTTGACCTGGAAGCTGCAAGGCCCCATTCGCTAGCCTGGGGTTGACCTGGGCTCCAAAATCGCCCTAGGCATGCCTGGGGTTGTCCTGGTGCCCGGACTTGGTTCCGCCCTGGGCTTCACTCCCAAAAAACCACCGGGAGTGTGCACGCAGGACCAGGAAAACAGCCAGGGGCTTAAGCCTCCAACAAGTGCCCCCCCACCCGGGGTTAAGCCTCCAACAAGTGCCCTCCGCACCTGGGCCAGGCCCCATTCACTTGCCTGGGGTTGACCTGGTGGCTGCATTGCCCCATACGCTTGCAGGGGGTCGACCTGGTGGCTGCAAGGCCCCACTCTCAAACATGGGTTTGCCTTGGTGCCTGCTAGGCCCCATTCGCTTGCCTGCGGTGGACCTGGTCGCTGCAAGGCCCCATTCGCTTGCCTGGGGTTGACCTGGGCTCCAAAATCGCCCTAGGCATGCCTGGGGTTGTCCTGGTGCCCGGACTTGGTTCCGTCCTGGGCTTCACTCCCAAAAAACCACCGGGAGTGTGGACGCAGGACCCGGAAAACAGCCAGGGGCTTAAGCCTCCAACAAGTGCCCCCCCACCCGGGCTTAAGCCTCCAACAAGTGCCCTCCGCACCTGGGCCAGGCCCCATTCACTTGCCTGGGGTTGACCTGGTGGCTGCATGGCCCCATAGGCTTGCAGGGGGTCGACCTGGTGGCTGCAAGGCCCCACTCGCTTACATGGGTTTGCCTTGGTGCCTGCTAGGCCCCATTCGCTTGCCTGAGGTGGACCTGGTCGCTGCAAGGCCCCATTCGCTTGCCTGGGGTTGACCTGGGCTCCAAAATCGCCCTAGGCATGCCTGGGGTTGTCCTGGTGCCCGGACTTGGTTCCGTCCTGGGCTTCACTCCCAAAAAACCACCGGGAGTGTGGACGCAGGACCCGGAAAACAGCCAGGGGCTTAAGCCTCCATCAAGTGCCCCCCCACCTGGGTTTAAGCCTCCAAGGAGTGCCCTCCCCACCTGGGCCAGGCCCCATTCTCTTGCCTGGGGTTGACCTGGGGCCTGCAGGGCCCCATAGGCTTGCAGGGGGTTGACCTGGTGGCTGCAAGGCCCCATTCGCTTACCTGGGTTTGTCGTGGAGGCTGCAAGGCCCCATTCGCTTGGCTGCGGTTGACCTGGACTCCAAGAGTCCCTCTAGGCATGCCCGGGGTTCACCTGGTCCCCGGGCTTCCTGCCGCCCTGAGCTTCACTCCCAAACAAGCATCGGGAGTGAGGACGCAGGACCCGCACATCAGCCACGGACTTAAGCCTCCATCAAGTGCCCCCCCACCCGGGCTTAAGCCTCCAAGAAGTTTTTCCCACACGTGGGCCAGGCCCCATTCACTTGGCTGGGGTTGACCTGCTGGCTGCAACGCCTGATTCACTTGCCTGGGGTTGACCTGGTGGCTGCAAGGCCCCATTCGCTCACCTGGGTTTGCCTTGGTGCCTGCTAGGCCCGATTCGCTTGCCTGGGGTTGACCTGGGCTCCAAAATGCCCCTAGGCATGCCTGGGGTTCTCCTAGTGCCCGGACTTGGTTCCGCCCTGGGCTGCACTCCCAAAAAACCACCGGGAGTGTGGACGCAGGACCAGGAAAACAGCCAGGGGCTTAAGCCTTCAATCAAGTGCCCCCCCACCAGGGCTTAATCCTCCAACAAGTGCCCCCCGCACCTGGGCCAGGCCCCATTCACTTGCCTGGGGTTGACCTGGTGGCTGCAAGGCCCCATAGGCTTGCTGGGGGTTGACCTGGTGGCTGCAAGGCCCCA
>NW_028324484.1:0-18712 GCF_052110815.1 Crocodylus siamensis | reverse complement strand
ACCACTGCCCACATCTCTCCAGGGAGACACCTCCTCATCCACCACCACTCTCTGCATGTGTCCCAGAAGCCAGTTTTTCGCCTGCCTTATTGTGAAAAAATCCACATCACAGCTACTCAGTTTGCTTGTGAGAAAGCCTGTTTGAAGTCCAAGTAGATAACATCTATCTCCACCCTGCATCAAAGCACTTTGTAACTTAGTCATAAAAAGAGATCAGGTTAGTCGGGCAGGATGTGTCTGCTATAAACCCATGCTGGTTCCCCTTAACATTGATTGTGGGGGTGCCATTTCCTCTTCCCATGCCCCAAACAGCAGCAGGCTTTCCTGGGTCCTCACTGGCCTTGCCCTAATTCTGGTTCTCCTCCTTGTGGCGAAATGCCGGGCTAGCGGCTCCGGCACCGCTTAGGGGAGCCGCGGGCTTTGTGGAGTTGTGCGAGCGCGCGGCTTGTGGGGCGGAATTGAGGTAGCTCTTAGCCGCCCTCGAGGTTCGCCGAGTTGGCACAAGTAGACGACTTAGAGTAAGTAGTTAGTGTCTCTTAATCTATCGGGTGTCCGCTGGTTCACGAGGTTCCAGAGCCAGCCCTTGCGTTCCAACAGTGGAGCTGGTCCAAAGCTCGGTGCGGCTGCCGACTCCTTAAGTCCCAGAACTGGTCAACGGCTCATAATTGGGAAACACAAAGCAATACTGTAACACAGTGAATCGTTGTCAGTTGTCGGATTTCTGAGGCCTTTATCTTCGCTGGGATACGCCCAGGCGGGGAGGCTGAGAACCGGTCTGCGGGGTGATCAGGCCCACAGAGTTTTCCAGTTGTCGTCTCTGCTGCTTCCTGCTTTTTTGCCTCTTTTATAAATGTTTGTTGGACTGCCTCTATGACACTAACTATAGTATACAGATAGGATAATTTTCTTTTACATAATTATTGCTAGGCAGATTTTCTACATAAGTTTCATTTCTGCAGAAATGACACTTTTAGATAAGAAATGAAATTTACAGAATGCGCATGTGTAGCTTAATGCCAGTGGAGAGAAGTACAAAGCGTTCATTTTGATTAACAGTCCACTTCAAGGTTACATAAATGTGAGAGTGCCGCGCGGCAGTTACACAAAAAAAAGAGAAAATAATATAAAGTCTTTGCTAAAAACTATAAGACAGTTACATGCCCCCGTGCCGTGGGGCAGTGAAACATTTATGTAGTGGTCTCATTTAAAAACAGGTTGATGGTGAATAGTTCTTCTTCGTTAGGTTCATTAGAAAGTTTGGTATAGACAAAGGCACTTACAGAGTTTATACGATTTTGGATATACTTCATAACACAAGAACAAATACAAAAGAAAATGATAACAGGTACAAATACTAAGAGGAGTGCTGAAAGTAGGTTAGATAGCCAAGATGAAATATTAAAACCTAGTGCATTAAAGACTTGAGAAAGTAGACTGTTGCCAACGCCAGCGATGCCGTTGACACGGGGAGCTATTTTGCGAATACTATTAACCTGTTGGTTAAGTGGAATGGAAACATTTGGAATTGCAATGCAACATAGGTCATTAGATAGGTGTAATAACTAGGAACAGGAAAACAGAGTGTGTCACTAATGATAGACATAGCATGGTGGGCATCAGCTTGTAGCTATAGTTCATTTACGGGAATCTTTAGGCGTGACAGCTGGTGTTGTATAGTGGTTACGACAGTGATGCGCAGGGGTAGTGTTAACGGAACGATGAATAGGCTCGCCGACGTATTGCGTTAGCAGGGAATACAGCCACTTCTTCGGAGGAGTGGTTTCTACGGAGTCAAGGCGCGTATACAAGATGGGTGACGAAGGTTTCCCGAACGGCTGTCCCATACGATACACTTGCCTGTAGAGAAAATAAACTGATTAAGGCAGGGTATAAAAGCTATATACAGAATAATAGCTAGTCTTTTATCTCGGAACGACGACTCAGCCAATTATGATGGGCTAATAATGTCTTATTGGGCGTGTCAGTTTTAACGTGATAAGTGTTTGGGTAGGTTCCTGCAGATTGTATTGTTCCTTGGTATAGAAGCTGTTTCTTTTCGTTAGGCCCTGGTATGGCTACCCAGACAAGTTCCTCCGGCTGGAATCGAGGCTCCCACGGTTCTGGTGTTTCTTGCTTTCTGTCAGTCCATAACGACTTGTCTTCATTTAGTTGGATCAGAATTTGTGGTAGGCAGCTCGTCCAATTTGAATATGTGCCGTTTCCTGTTAGACAGAGTTTTTCTTTGAGGATGCCTATGAAACGTTCAACGACGCCATTCGACTGTGGGTGATATGGGATGTGAGTGTGCCAGACGATGTTATAGGTGTTGCAAAAAACTGCTAGGGCCTTTGACGTAAAGGGTGGTCCCCCATCAGATTGGATCTCATTTGGCACTTGCCAGAGGCTCATGGCCTGAAGTAGTGCAGAACAGACGGTTTTAGCGGTGGTCTTCGTAAGCGGGATGCATTGCAATTGTCTGGTGCCTAGATCGACTAGGACTAATGCCTTAGCCTGACGTTTGACTCCAGGGAGTGGTCCCATGAGATCAACTTGCCACGTCTTTCCTGGGGAAAAGTACTTTGGGTCATATGCTTGTTTGGCCGATGCGGTAGGCGTAGTCTTGACTTTATTACATATATAGCAGGTTTGACTTCGTGCCTTCCAATCTTTAAGTGTGATGGTAAATGGTGGCGTTTCAGCAGTTACTCGCTTCCATTTGAGATGAGCTTTGTTGGGGCTGATATGGCCCCAGAACTCATGTAGCCATTGCACTAAGTGTTGATTATTGACATCTGTCTTAGTGAGGATGGCTGCTGCAACTTGTTGTGGTCTATTTGCTGTTTTCTTGATGGCCTCTGCACGCTTCTCTGCATCTTGTAACACGGCATCGATGTGGGCGTGGACTGGGTCAGTGTCTGGTCGGTGTGAGCGGGTGTGTTGTAACAGAGGTATTGTTTTAAATAGAGGCAATATGGCAAAGATATCATTCCACAAGAGTTGGTTTTCTGTGGCTTGTGCTTGTCCAGTTAATATTTTGTAGATATATTGGGAGTCAACAGCTATTACAGGGACAGGTTCACGGACATTATGAGCATCTAGGCAGTGTTGGAGGGCTCCTTTGAATGCGAGGAGTTCTTCCAGTTGTGCGTTTGGAGGTGGGGCTGCAGGTTCTACTTCAATGTATTGGCATGGGCTACAGAAGAATCCATGTGCTCCACCATGGGCTGTACTTCCATCTGACGCTATCCAGGCAGGCAGGATGGTGCCATACATTAGTAGGAGGTTTTGGTGAGGGAGGGAAGGTGTTGAACTTGCTGGCGCTTCTTTCGTCTTCCAGTGGTGGAAGTGAAAATGGAAGACTTGTACTAATTCTTGCCAGGTGGTACTTAAGCCATGAAAAGTTGGGTCTGGTCGGTCGGGAATTAGGAGTGGAAGTAGTGTGACGCCTGATCCGATGAGGGTTCCGGTGGTTGTAGAGATGCTGGGATAGGCAACTGTAGTGAGCTGAGATGCTAGTAAGAGGGTTCCTGTGACTCCATACTGAAGTTGGGACGGTTGCATGGCTTTATAAGTTGAAAATACTAGCTTGTTATCGTTGGTAGTGCCGGTTGCCCAAAGTATTTGACTTGTATGTCCGAGGGTGACAGTTATAGACTCATTGGGGCTGACGCTGTGGAGAACTGTAGTTGAGGTGGCTTCTAAGAGTTCTTGTAACTTATCATAGTCGTGAGTGGGGTCCCATATGCTTCGAGTATCAGTTTTAACGCGTAGTTGCTGATGTAGACATGCGATGACTTCTAGTTGACTTGTTGGTACATGCGCTCTGTGCCAGTTCAGCTGGCCTAGAAATTGTTGAATTTCTTTTTTCGTTGGGGTAGTACCTTTGATCCAGGGGATGGTTGGAGTTGTATGCGTTGTTGCTTTGCGAGTGTTATGATCAAATACTTCGCCAAGGAAGGAAATGTGTGGCTTTGCGGTGAGTTGAGATTTTTGCATGTTTACAGTCCATTGATGGGCTTGTAAATGATGTATTAACTTTGCTGTAGTCTGGGTTACTACTTCTGGAGTTCTGCCCATGATAGCAATGTCGTCAACGTAACTCCAGATGCGAACATCCTCAGACGTAGAGAAGGCTTCAAGGGTAGTGTTGATGGCTGCCGTGGCTACTGCTGGTGAATTGCAGTACCCTTGGGGACAGACATTCCATTTAAACATTTGTCCATTTACACACATGTTAAGTATCCCGACGTCATCGATAATAGGGATAGAGAAGAACATGTTTTTGAGGTCTAAGGTACTTCCAAACCAGGGGGTTGCCTGGTAGGCTATCATTTCACTTAAAGTCTGTGGTAGCGTCTTAAGGCTGGGCTGCGATAAAGGTTCTACTTGCTTGTTGGCACGATGATAGTCAACTACGACTCGAGCTTCGTTAGGGCTTCCGGGTTTTGCAATGCCCCATGCAGGTGATAGAAACTTAGCATGTGAAATTTTGGAAATACGGCCTGCTTCTTGTAGTTCGTTGAGAAGCTTCTGGAGTGACTCTCGAAGATGTGACTTTGTAGGGATGGGTGTGTAGCGCCACGACAGGTGATTGATGACTTTCGGCGTATGGGGTGCGATGCTCGATGTTTTACAGGGTGTAACTGGAAATGCTTGTAAAAGTGTAGGCTTGAGATTAAATTTGAGGATCTCTGAGACACCGAGTAGGTTGACATCTCCTATCGCTGCTACGAACGACTTTCCTGTTGGGTGCTGTACACAACGACCTAACGTGACACTGGCGACGGAGTTTAGGCCTTGTACGTGGATTCTTTTTTTAAGCGGGGTGTGGGGGGTAGATGGTTGGATGACTGAAATTTGTGCTCCGGTGTCTAGGAGGAACTTAATTGCTATTGCCATCTTGAGGCCTAGATGGCCTTTATCGGATGAGTTGCTTTTGATGTAAATAGTTGCATAGGGGCGTTGATCATGCAGTTGTTGAGTTTCGCCACCGAGGTTAACTGCCTCGGCGGCTTCTACTCGTTTTTTGGCTTTGACTGGCGGTTAGGATCCCATCCTAGTTTGATGGCGAGGGTTAGTTGCTCCCCCTCTGATAACTTTCGGAGAGTCGCTTTATCTAGCCCGGATCGCCCCAATAGGAAGCCGAATCTTGCTCGCTCTAATGGCGTTCGAGTAGGTGGTCCTTGGGCTGGTGGTTGTTGTGGCAAATTATGAGCGGAGTGATGACTTGGCTGTTGAATTGAGGGCTGTGTCCATACTGGTTGAGTTGTAAGGGCTGCTGGGGGAAATGAAGAAGACGACTGAGATACAACTCCGGTGGGTGAAAAAGACTGCGGTTCTGCGAGTAGAGCAAATCGTTTTAATGTTTGACTGGCAGGGGAGTCTAGTTGGCGTTGTAAATGAAGAACAGTACTGCTAGGCTTGCCAACAGCAGTAATCATTACTAGGCGAGCTGCTTGCCCAAACCCGGCTCCATAAACTTGGTATGCTTCTTCTACTCCCTCTAGGGTAATTGGGACTTTACTAGGATCTGGTAGGTACTTATGTGGCCACTTGTCTATAGTGGTCCTGAAATCTGCGCTGCCAATTTGGTTTTCTCTAGGATCCCATCGCAGGAAAGAGCAGCCTATCATGGCATAAATAAGTGACAAAGCTCTTGGTTGTTCAAGTAGAGTAGAGAGTCCGTCATGGATTCTATAGGGACAGTTGAGAAATACCCCGACAGCTAGGGCAGCCGGCGATAACACTGGTAAGTCTTCTACATCTAGAATTTCGGTATTCACGCAGATTCCTCCACTCCACTGGGATTGTTGCATTAAATATCGCGCTTCTGTCTTGTCCAGTGTCTCCATAGCATGTACGACTACGAGACGGCCTAACCAGATGGCGGGGGTTTCATCTGGGCCGATTCGTGTATCCAAATAGAGTTCTCGTAACTCGCTTCGGTCGCGCGTTCTGAAGACGATGGTTGTACGTTCTGTTTTCATGGGGTTGCGAGACTTTCCCTTAGTTTTGTTATTTTCTGCATGCTGTTGGTTGCTCCTGCCTTCGTTCTCTTCTTTTATACTTTCTTCTCCTTCTCCCCTTTCGCACTCCTCTTGCTCCCCTTCGTCTCTAGAAAATGGAAGTGTGTCATTCTCCTCTTCATCTTCTTCAGTAATAACTTTTCGAGTCCGGGTGGTAACAGGCAAGGCAGCTCTTCGAGTGGCAGCTGATAAGGTAGCTTTTCGGGTGGCAACTGGTAAGACGGCTAATGGCGAAGTTGTCAGCGGCAATGGTGGATAAATTGGCGATATTAGCGTGGTAGTAGTAGCGGGAGGGTTAAGTTCTGTAGTAACGACAGCGGCTAGTGGTGTGGTGGCGGCTGGCGGTGTGACGGCGGCGGCTGGCGGAGCGGCGGCGGCGGCTGGCGGAGCGGCGACGGCGGCTGGCGGGATGACGGCTGGCAGAGCAGCGACGGTGGCTGGCAGAGCGGCGGCTGGCGGAACGGCGACAGCGGCTGGCAGAGCGGCGGCGGCGGCGGCTGGCGGGATGACGGCTGGCGGAGCGGCGGCAGCGGCTGGCGGGATGACGGCTGGCGGAACGGCGACGACGGCTGGCGGAGCGGCGGCAGCGGCTGGCGGGATGACGGCTGGCGGAACGGCGACGACGGCTGGCGGAGCGGCGGCAGCGGCTGGCGGGATGACGGCTGGCGGAACGGCGACGACGGCTGGCGGAGCGGCGGCAGCGGCTGGCGGGATGACGGCTGGCGGAACGGCGACGACGGCTGGCGGAACGGCGACGACGGCTGGCGGGATGACGGCTGGCGGAACGGCGACGGCAGCTGGCGGAGCGGCGGCAGCGGCTGGCGGGATGACGGCTGGCGGAACGGCGACGACGGCTGGCGGAACGGCGACGACGGCTGGCGGGATGACGGCTGGCGGAACGGCGACGGCAGCTGGCGGAGCGGCGGCAGCGGCTGGCGGGATGACGGCTGGCGGAACGGCGACGACGGCTGGCGGAACGGCGACGACGGCTGGCGGGATGACGGCTGGTGGAACGGCGACGGCAGCTGGCGGAGCGGCGGCAGCGGCTGGCGGGATGACGGCTGGCGGAACGGCGACGACGGCTGGCGGAACGGCGACGACGGCTGGCGGGATGACGGCTGGCGGAACGGCGACGGCAGCTGGCGGAGCGGCGGCAGCGGCTGGCGGGATGACGGCTGGCGGAACGGCGACGACGGCTGGCGGAACGGCGACGACGGCTGGCGGGATGACGGCTGGTGGAACGGCGACGGCAGCTGGCGGAGCGGCGGCAGCGGCTGGCGGGATGACGGCTGGCGGAACGGCGACGACGGCTGGCGGAACGGCGACGACGGCTGGCGGGATGACGGCTGGCGGAACGGCGACGGCAGCTGGCGGAACGGCGGCAGCGGCTGGCGGGATGACGGCTGGCGGAACGGCGACGACGGCTGGCGGAACGGCGACGACGGCTGGCGGGATGACGGCTGGTGGAACGGCGACGGCAGCTGGCGGAGCGGCGGCAGCGGCTGGCGGGATGACGGCTGGCAGAACGGCGACGACTGCTGGCGGAGCGGCGGCTGCTGCTGGTGGAACAATAGCAACGACTGGGGGGTAGAGGAGCTTTGCGGCGGTGTTAACTGGAGGGTTAGGCTCTGAATACGGAGGTGGTTCCTTATATTCGGTTAGTGTATATTCTGGAGCAGTTGGAGTAGTTGGGGGAAGGCATGGAAGTAACTTCGCTTCCTTTAAGCACTCAGGGCTCTCTTCTGGGTTGGTCAGCACGCTTGATGCCTTTGCGGCTGCTAGTTCTGTGGCATTGCGGCATGCAGTGTGGAGCTGCAACTCTAAGTCTCCTATAGCTCCTACAGCATTTATGAAGTGTTGCAACAAAACTTCTGTCACTCTACTGGGAATTATTACTGGGAATGTTTTGTTAAAGAGTCTTTTCTTGGCTCCCCTCTCGGCTTCTAGTTCGCGGCGGCAGCGGACTAGACTATCATAGGCCTTCCCAGTTTCAGGTATTCGCTGGGGGTTAATTTGGCCGGGGGGGTGCTTTCCTATGACATTATGAAGGGGCCCTAAAATAGAGGCTTGTTCTTCACAGGCCGGCGACGCATCTCCCTTAGAAGGGAGAATGCCTGCAAGGGCTTCGTTTCCCCCTGCGTTTGTTGGGGAAAATATGACTTTGGGGGCAGCCATTACACACCCCAAAGCAGCAGCAGCTAGAGAGCATGTCCAGATTTTACTTCCTGGTTCGTTCACCCAAATGCGACCAGAGATTTGAGTCTTAGGGTCGCTATCGCCTGCCGCATGATAGGCAAGATGATTCCAAAGATCATCAGAGGTTAATGGGGGTGAACGGTGTCCCAGTCGCCAGGGACACATGCAGACTAGCATGGCCTGATCGTCTACTTGGGATCCTGTTCGTGACGCCATGTGGCGGAACGCCGGGCTAGCGGCTCCGGCACCGCTTAGGGGAGCCGCGGGCTTTGCGGAGTTGTGCGAGCGCGCGGCTTGTGGGGCGGAATTGAGGTAGCTCTTAGCCGCCCTCGAGGTTCGCCGAGTTGGCACAAGTAGACGACTTAGAGTAAGTAGTTAGTGTCTCTTAATCTATCGGGTGTCCGCTGGTTCACGAGGTTCCAGAGCCAGCCCTTGCGTTCCAACAGTGGAGCTGGTCCAAAGCTAGGTGCGGCTGCCGACTCCTTAAGTCCCAGAACTGGTCAACGGCTCATAATTGGGAAACACAAAGCAATACTGTAACACAGTGAATCGTTGTCAGTTGTCGGATTTCTGAGGCCTTTATCTTCGCTGGGAGACACCCAGGCGGGGAGGCTGAGAACCGGTCTGCGGGGTGATCAGGCCCACAGAGTTTTCCAGTTGTCGTCTCTGCTGCTTCCTGCTTTTTTGCCTCTTTTATAAATGTTTGTTGGACTGCCTCTATGACACTAACTATAGTATACAGATAGGATAATTTTCTTTTACATAATTATTGCTAGGCAGATTTTCTACATAAGTTTCATTTCTGCAGAAATGACACTTTTAGATAAGAAATGAAATTTACAGAATGCGCATGTGTAGCTTAATGCCAGTGGAGAGAAGTACAAAGCGTTCATTTTGATTAACAGTCTACTTCAAGGTTACATAAATGTGAGAGTGCCGCGCGGCAGTTACACAAAAAAAAGAGAAAATAGTATAAAGTCTTTGCTAAAAACCTCCTGAGACTAATCATCATCTATTTTGCTGTGGCTTTGTGCTCCTTTCATGGTTATGACCAAGGATCCTGGTTTTCCCTGGTAAAAAATCATGAATTGTCTGATTAGAAAACTCACAAATTATCTAAATAGGTGCCCCCTCCACCCCACCCAGCCCTGCTGGTGCCCATGACTCCCTGGGAGCTGCTAATGCCCCTCACTCCCCCACCGCACCCCCACAAACTTGCTAGTGCCCCCGATGTCTGCTGTGGGCTCAGGTGGAGCGGGGTGGCTCCCTGCTGTGGCACGTGCTCCCTGCGGGGCGGGGGACTCACACCCCACAGATCTGTGCACGCATAGGAGATGTGTGGGGGGCACACAGGGGGCATGGCCCCCCCGAGATTGGCTGCCAGCTTCTGTGGGCGGTCATCACCCCCCCCGGTGCTGCTGATGTGGCCACCAGCGGCTGCAGGCAGTCCCCGCTCACCACCACGGTGCCCCCCCAGTCGCGGGAGGCACCAGTTATTCACGTGTGCATGGGTGGAGGTGGAGGTGGGCATGGGCTGCACACTGTGGATGTGGGCTCCTACTCTGCTGCCCTCCCCCAGGGCCTCTGCAGCCCAGTGGGCATGACCCAGCACGGCAGGCAACAGTGGGGTCATGTGGAGAAACTGCTTGTGGCAGCAAACGTGATGCTGCCCCGGTGGTGTGTCACCTGCACTCGCAGCTGCAGTGAGAGCGGCAGTATGAGGTTGTGCCCTTCGACGCTGCCACGCATGCAGGGGATGCATCGCCAGAGCATTGGGGAGCTCATGGCGGCAAGCTGCAGGGAAGGGGAGCAGGGCCCTACTGAGGAAAAAACCCAGGAGGCTCCAAAGCGAGGGAGCAGCGCTGTCTCCCCAGCGTGGAGACCCAGAGGGCTCTCGAGCCAGCCCCCAAACCCAGCCAGGGAGGGACGCTGCGTGGACTGAAGCACCAGGACTCCGGGCGCCGCACGCGAGTCGGGCAGCCACAGGACCCCGGGGACTCAGGCGCGGTGAAACCCCTGCCGTTTTGGTTCTCTTTAATAGAGAATTGTCGTTTCGTTAAAGACTCCGTGATTCATAACGGGGCACGGACTTAAAGACCCCACACCAGAGAACTGCTAGAGAACTGACTGAGTGATGAAAATAGATGGACGTTTGATTGTCTTCATCTTTTTTTGCTAGTTGATTATTGAAGGAGGACAGTAACCCCCTACCTGAATCATGGCTGGATGTTTGGCTGAATTAATTAATCAGTGCCAATCCAGAGTGGAGTACAAACTTTACTGAGCTGGGAAAAAATACAAGAATTGATTTAGTTTTCCTGGGAGGCTGATCCAGGCACCGCAGCATACGTAAGCCTGGCCCTGTGGGGCTATTACTGACCGGGGCTGAGGAACAGCACAGGAGAGCTGGTCTTTGCCTCTCTCACTTGATTGTTCAAGGGGCAGCTCATGTGTGCACCAGGCGCCTGGAGAGCGGAGGTCGGATCGGAGACCACAGAAACCGCCCCGGGGGAGGAATTAAGGAGCGTGGGATGCTGTGGGGCCGATCAGTCATGTGCCCTGGTCGGGGACGTAGACAAATGAAGTGTAAACTCTTTTCTTTCTGTGTTGCGGTGGATTTCTTCTTTATTCAGTCTGGCCTGGATTTAGCGCGGAATGGGCTGGGTTATCCCACTGTAGGACTGGGCATCGTCTGCCCACAGTTAGTTTACATTGCTTTACATTGGGTTAAGGTCTGCAATAATCTTTTCATGCCTCTGATGTAAAAATCGCGGTTCGTTTCTCGGGAGGCGAAAAAAACTCTCAGTCACAGACACACTCTATTAGCAACACAAAAGGTATATATTTGCAAATAGGGTCAGAGAGAGAGACAGAAGATCAAACACTCTGCTGCCCCCGAGGGAAACTGCCCAGCTGGCTTTATCCCCTCTCTCCTGACCACGTGTGCAGAAGGAGGAACTTTTACAACTCATTTCCGATTCATACAAACATGTATGTGAATACGTCAAATCATACGTCGCATGTGTATTATAATTAACTACTTAAGTATGCGGGGCGGATAGGCTTATATGTATTAGCTTATTGCGCAGGGTTAGAAAGTATCTGAGGTTACAAGAGTTTAAATTTTCCTTGCTTCAAGGCTAGAATTGCAATTTACTCTTATCTGCATGAGAAAAGCTGAGGAGTATATGCTTTACTGTAACAAAGAGATAGTAACTTTGCAAAACAAAGAGAGAGTGATACCTTAATACAAAGAGCTCTCAGTAGCTCTCCCAGTTCTCTCACCAGGGAGGGCTGACAGCTGCGCTGTTTTAACAAGACTTATTGATAATACATTTTTAATAATATTTCTAACACCTCCGCACCCTACGGTTAGCTCAATAAGCTAACTCAACAACTCAACTGGCCACGTGCAAAAGCTGTGATCATGAGTAGCGTGAGTCGTGCAAGGAAGGGGTTAAGCACCCAGAGTGTTTTGCAGCGGGAACTCCCTGCACACTCCGGGCAGCGACAGGGGAGGTTGTACACGAAGGGGCACACATGACTGAGGAGGCAGCCGGCCGCCAGCACGCGGAGGGAGGGTTGCCGAGAGGGGAACAGGAAGCTCTCTGCCCCCCCAAGGGTGACGAAGCCCCGCCCTTCCTGAGGAGCAGCCGCCAGCGCGCATGGGCGGGGCGGTCTCGCACTCCCCTACTTCCGGGGAGACCTGTGCGTGTCAGACGTCACTCGCGCGCGCTCCCGAGGTGCTCGGCGCCCCGCCCCTGGTGCCCTGCTGCCCCGCCCCTCGCTGGGCGGAGCCCGTCGCCGCGGAGCCGCCTCGGTGCGGGGAGCTGTCGCCCCGCCCCCCGGCGCCACCCCGCCCCGCCCCCGGGCCTCGGGGCTGGGCCGGCCCCGCCACTCCGAGCCCGGCGGCGGCAGGACCCTGGTGGCCGCGGCCCCTGCTGTCCCGGGGAGGGGCGGGGCGAGGCCCAGGGGCGGGGGGCTGATCCTGCAGAGAGCCCCGCCCCGCGCCGGCCCCACTGCGGGGGGCGCTAACCCCCCGGCCAGGCCTGCCCCCCCCGGGCTGCCCCGCGGTGGGGGGGCAAGACCCCGGAAGCAGGCCCGCGGGGGGGCCGTGCTCGGAGCAGCAGGTTTGAGCGCTGCTAGCTGAGTGGCTGCGGAGCTAAGCACAGACAGCCCAAGAGCCTGAGGAGGAACCAGTTCAGTCAGTGCTCGCCCGTCCGTGGAAGCTGCATGGACTGAGCGGAGGAGCAAGTGAAGAGACGTTCAGTTTTATTCAGGGAAGGCAGCCACACCCCCCAGGGGCGCGGGGGCTAGAGCCGGGGGGCGCTAGAGCACGGCTCCCTCCTGCCGGCACGGCCCAAGCAAGGGGCTGGAGCTCGAGCGGAGGGCACGGGCACCAGCCTGAGGAGCACTGCCCCGCAGGCCAACCCTGGCGGTGGGCCCGGGTTGGAGGGATGGGCGGGGCCTGGACCCTAGGGGCAGGGCTTGTGCGGGGGCGGGGCATGGAGCTTTGGGGCATCCTGATTGTGCGGGGTCCCCTTAGGGTTGGGGGTCTGCAAGGGGGGCTCTGGGGGTGCCTGGCCTGGGCTGGGGCTGCTGAGGGGGGTCTGCCCCCGAGCCCCGCACTTACCCCAGTGACCCCCTGCAGCCAGCGTGATCCTGGAGCTGTTGAAGGAGGCGAACAAGCAGGCGTGGAGCGCCAGGCCACGCAGCTCAGCGCTGCCGCGCAGAAGGTTGACTCCAAGCTCTCTGCCCAGATGCGCGACAGCACCCAGGGGACGGGCGGGGGGCGGGTAGTGGAGCCGGGGGGCGGGGGTCTTGCAGGTCTCCTGCCCTCGACTGAGGATGGGGCAGCTGCACGAGGGCTGGAGCTTCTCAGACAGGAGGGACGGCCAGCTGCCCCCAGCTGCGCAGACTACAAGCACCTCAAGCGGGGCAAGCTGGCCTGCACCTGCGAGCAGAAGCTGGAGCTCTGACACACTCCAACATGTCACAGACTTGCCTGACGTGCAAGGTGTGGCGGAAAGCCACCTTGTTTCTCCCCAAAATGTCTGCCCTGTGACACTGTGACTAAAATCTCTGAGCAGCAACCATTTGATTAGATGGGCCCAGAAGAGGGGACCCCACCCTGGCCGGTCTCTTTAGGTGACTTGAGCTGGCTGCAGTCCTGAAGGAGGGGGAACCTGCTCCCCCTGCCCACGGGACTGGCATCAATGACCTGGGTGGGGGGTTTCTACCTGGGGAGCTGGAATCTGCCCGGTAACAGGTGATGCATTTCACATGGGCTGGCTGACAGCCAACCGGGGCTGACCTCCACTGGACCAGGTGACTGAGGTCACAGGGGCTATATAGGTGGGGAGGGGGGAGGCTCGCTCTTCTCTCTTCGGCCATGAGGTGAAGCAGCAGCCAAGCAGGGGAGACAGAGGAGCCTCGCCATCGGGACCTAGCTCTCTCTCTCACCCCCAGACCCCAGAGGGGAAAGGGAAGAACTCTGGAAGATGCTTGTGAGTAAGCTACTCAGTCGGATTAGATATCTAGCTGGCAGTAACACAGATGTGTGATCAAAAGGCTACCTCAGCCACACTGTTTGCTCTCCAGGATTTCTAAGATATTACTCAATCCTGTACCCTAATTTCCCCTACCCCCTGTAATCAATAAAGTTCTCCTTTTTGACCGATGTGGGAGACTTATTGAGGGGTGGGTCTAAATTACGCCAGAGAGACCCCTTAGGTCTGCGGACTAAGGGAGACTTTGCTTTTTGTCCCCTTGACTTGGGGAAGTGCCCCAAGTGCCTGTACCGGGTCGAGTACCTGTCGGACTAGTAGGCCTGTGTTTCCCCGAGGACACAGGACCGAGACAGTCCCTTCTTGGGGTGGTGGCGGCACGTTACCCCCCAGACTAGCGAGTGTGCTCCGGGAGAGGGGTCGGCCAAGCATAAGGTGCCTCTAGGGAGGCATTCGGAGCCTGGCAGGGGGTCGGGCGCAGGGAGGTGGGCGGCTCAACGCGGGAGCACCCCCTCCTGGCCCGCCACACGTAGTGGCAGAGGTGGGATACGAATACCCAGCTGTTTTACCTAGGTGGGATCCCTGCACCCGCTACACATGGTGGTAGAGGTGGGATCTGAATACCCTGCACCTTTAAAGGCATAATTTGGGAAGAGTAATAGAGACACTGAAATCTCTTGAGCAAACAATTTCTAATTTGGCATTGGGTCGACTGGATAGTGTAGATAGCCAGGATGGTGGAGCAGTACACCGAAAAGACCGTGCCTGAACTGAAAGAGCTGGCGAAAGAGAGAGGCCTTCATGTGAAGAAAGGGCTAAAGAAGGAGGAACTGATTAAACTCCTGAGTGACAATGACTCAGCCACAGAGCCCCTTCACGCACGCCAACTCCTGAGTCCTCCCCAGAATCACAGCGCCGCACGCCAAGTTCGCAGTCCTCAGGGAGATCAACCCCTACAGAGGAGCGACAGGGCGAGCTCAAGTATGAGCTGGAGCTGAAAAAGATGGAGCTGGAGTTGAAAAAAAATGGAGCTGGAGAAGGCAAAGATGGAGAAGGAGGCTGAGCGTGAGAAGGCAAAGATGGAGATGGAGATGGAGCTGAGGAAGATGGAGCTGGCGGAGAAGACAGCACGGCGCGAGGCCCGAGAGGCAGAGGCCAAGCGCGAGGCGGAGGCCCGAGAGGCAGAGGCCAAGCGCAAGCACGAACTGGAGGTACTCCATCTGCGGACCAAAGGGGAAGATGTGGGCCCTCTGCGAGCGCCCGGGGAACGCCCCAAACCGAACTCCTCAGCCTTCGCTCGCTACTGACCTGGAGATGACCCCGAAGTATTCCTCAGCATCTTTGAGAAGCAAGCCCAACGGTTGAAGGTGCCTAAGGAGGAGTACATGCTGCACGTAGCAGCTCTGGTAGATGGCGACCTGGCGGCGGTCCTGAACAGCCTGCCCTCAGATACAGCTGAGGACTATGATACATTTAAACAGGCCGTGGCTGCAAGGTTCAAGTTCGGGCTGGACTATTTATTCCGGAATCTCCGCCCACAACCGGAGAAGTCAATGACTGACTATGGGCCTTGATGTGGGATGCTTTCCATAAATGGGTAGGGGGAGCCAAGGCTGACACTGCCGAGAAAACGTACCAGCTCATGGCATTGGACCAATTCTATCATTGCTGTCCAAGGGAGGTTAAAACCCTGGTCAAGGACAGGGGCCCCAAAACAGTCCAAGAGGCCGCTGAAATTGCGGATCAGCTGTTGCTTAATCGTGAGGGGTCAGACAAGAAGCCCCCCTACTCTGGGAAGGAACATAAAGGGGTCCAAAGAGGGGGGAGGGGAGGGCCAGGTCCAAAAGGGAAAAAGGGGCCGTCCCAGACCGAGCAGAAGGAGGCCCCTGATTTGACCAAACACCCCAATTCGGAGAAGAGGGGGTGCTATAACTGCGGGGAGCCGGGCCACATCAAGCCCAACTACCCAAAGTTAAGCACCAAACCAAGCCCATCAGACATGCAACAGCTGTACGCAGTGAGGGGGGAGGCCCGAGCCCCTCTGAGGGGCGTGCCTGTTGCTACAGGATCACAAACCCGGAGGAGGTGATGGCCGCCCACCGGACCAAGATAACGGTCAATGGGAGAACCCTTATTGGGGAACTGGACACGGGGTCCAGCATGACATTAATCGATGCCAACCTAGTTTCACCTGCAGATATAATCCCCGGGAAGACCCTTACCATTCAAGGGGTGGGGTCTCCACCATTCGAGATACCGGTAACCCGGTCACCCATCGAGTGGAGAGGCTGCGTGATGCATGTAGAAATGGGTGTGCTGGAAGGGGCTCCAGCTCCCATCCTGGTGGGATGGGATATGCTTAATCAAGAACTCCTGCACAGAGAGATGGACCAGGCCCTAGAGCTAGAGCCCTACCGCGTTAACGCGGTGACACGTCTGCAGAGCAAAAATGCTAGACGGGGAGGGTTAGAAACTCCCCAAGAGACACCCACGCCATTGGCTGCACTGGGAGAGTCCCCAGTGGAGGGTGATCGCACACCGGTTCCTGAGGGAACTAGCAACCCCGAGGGTGGGCTAAGTGACAGTCCCAGGGAAGTGTCTGTTCTGTCAGTGGCAGAGGAAGGAGACTCTCAGGGAGGAGTCCAGCGAAGTCCCTGAGGGTGAAGATATACTCCCTACAGGAGCCCCCGAACTCTCTGCAGACAGCTTAGCCGGGCGAGAGGCGTTCAGGCAGGAGGTGCTGGGGGACCCCAGCTTGGAGGACCTCCGGCAGATGGCTCAGGAGCAGGAGAGCGAGTTTACCCCAGAGAAGAGGGAACAGGTGGTCTGGGATAAGGGACTTCTCTACCGGTTGTGGGTGCCAAAGAGCCGCACCCAGACCTGGGAACCCCATCGCCAGATCATAGTACCTCGCAAATACAGACAACGATTGCTCTCCATGGCTCACGATTTACTGTGTGCCGGTCACATGGGGAGGGAATGGACACGCCAGTGGCTTCAGGCAAACTTTTATTGGCCCCAAATTGCCCAGGATGTGACGGACTACTGCAGATCTGGTGGGACATGCCAGTGGAAGGGCAAAAGTGGGGACAAGAGAAAGGCTCCCCTACAGCCCCTCCCTGCTCCCTTGTGGGACAAGATCGAGGCCATTAAGGACTGGCCGCCTCCACAAACCAAGAAGCAAGTCAGAGCCTTCCTTGGCCTGGCCGCATATTACAGACGGTTTGTCCCGGGATTCGGAGTGACGGCGGCTCCCCTCCGTGAGCTGACCAAGAAGGGCAGCCCTGACCCCGTGGTCTGGAGGCCGGGGTGCCAAGAAGCATTCGGCACCGTAAGGGCCGCCGTGGTCAAACACCGATCCTGAAGGCACCGCTCTTGGATGAACCCTTCTACGTCGCCACGGACGCCTCCGACGCGGGACGAGGAGCCGCACTCCTACAAGAGCACCAAGGGACGCGGCCCCCCGTGGTGTACCTCAGCCAGAAGTTAATCCCTCGGGAGCGAAACCTGTCGTCTATCGAGAAGGAGTGTCTGGCACTCGTCTGGGCACTGAACACGCTGAGACCCTATCTGTGGGGGCGGCAGTTCACCGTCCTACCGGGCCGTGCCCCACTGCGGTGGCTCCAGACGATGCGAAACTCCACTGCCAAGCCACAGCGATGGGCCCGGCAGCTTCAGGAGTTCGACTTCACCGTCGAGCACACCCAGGGAAGCCAGAACGTGGCCGCAGACGCCCTGTCACGAAAGGCCTCGGGGTCGTGTGTCGGGTGGACTCGGGCCTGCTTGAGAGCGCTCGGGCGGGGAAGTTCCTGAACGTGCTGTTATGTTTTATATGTTTTATTGTTAGGACCAGTATTATGTGGTGTGTAGTTTTCTGTAGGGTTGAAAAGGTGACCCCTCCAAACTAGCACGCTTGTCTCCATACCTCTGTGAAGCTACGGATCCAAGCTTTTAAAGGAGGCGGGGGAAGTGTGGCGTAAAGCCACCTTGTTACTCCCCAAAATCTCTGCCCTGTGACACTGTGACTAAAATCTCTGAGCTACAACCATTTGATTAGATGGGCCAGCACGGAGGAGTCACACCTCCGCCGGTCTCTTTAGGTGACCTGAGCTGGCTGCATGCCTGGGGGCGGGGGGAACCTGCTCCCTCTGCCCACGGGACTGGCATCAATGACCTGGGTGGGGGGTTTCTACCTGGGGAGCTGGAATCTGCCCGGTAACAGGTGATGCATTTCACATGGGCTGGCTGACAGCCAGCTGGGGCTGACCTCCACTGGCCCAGGTGACTGAGGTCACAGGGGCTGTATAGGTTGGGGGGGGAGGGGGCTCTCTTCTCTCTTCGGCCATGAGGTGAAGCAGCAGCCAAGCAGGGGAGACAGAGGGGCCTTGCCATCGGGACCCAGCTCTCTCTCTCACCCCAGACTCCAGAGGGGAAACTGGAGAGCTCTGGAGGCTGCTTGTGAGGAAGCGACTCAATCGGATTAGATACCTAGCTGGCAGTAACACAGATGCATGATCAAAAGGCTACCTCAGCCACACTGTTTGCTCTTTAGGATTTCTAAGATATTGCTCAACCCTGTACCCTAGTTTCCCCTACCCCCTGTAATCAATAAAGCTCTCCTTTGTGACCGGTGTGGGAGACTTATTGAGGGGTGGGTCTAAATTATGCCTAAGAGACCCCTTAGGTCTGCGGACTAAGGGAGACTTTGCTTTTTGCCCCCTGACTTGGGGAAGTGCCCCAAGTGCCTGTACCGGGTCGAGTACCCGTGGGACTATTAGGCCTGTGTTTCCCCAAGGACACAGGGCCGGACAGTCCCTTCTCGGGGTGGTGGCGGCACGTTACCCCCAGACTAGCGAGTGTGCTCCGGGAGAGGGGTCGGCCGAGCATAAGGCACCCCAGGGAGGCATTCGGAGCCGGGAAGGTGGGCGGGCGCAGGGAGGTGGGCAGCTCAATGCAGGAGCGCCCCCTACTGGCCCGCCACAC
>NW_028324483.1:0-18810 GCF_052110815.1 Crocodylus siamensis | reverse complement strand
ACCTGGTGGCTGCAGGCCCCATAGGCTTGCCTGGGGTTGACCTGGTGGCTGCAAGGCCCCATTCGCTTACCTGGGGTTGACCTGGTGGCTGCAAGGCCCCATTCGCTTGCCTGGGGTTGACCTGGGCTCCAAAAGTCCCCCTAGGCATGCCTGGGGTTGTTCTGGTGCCCGGACTTGGTTCCGCCCTGGGCTTCACTCCCACAAAACCACCGGGAGTGCGGATGCAGGACCCGCAAAACCACCAGGGGCTTAAGCCTCCATCAAGTGCCCCCCCACCCGAGCTTAAGCCTTAAGCCTCCAAGGAGTGCCCCCCACACCTGGGCCAGGCCCCAGTCTCTTGCCTGGGGTTGACCTGGGGCCTGCAGGGCCCCATAGGCTTGCAGGGGGCTGACCTGGTGGCTGCAAGGCCCCATTCGCTTACCTGGGTTTGACCTGGAGGCTGCAAGGCCCCATTCGCTTACCTGGGTTTGACCTGGAGGCTGCAAGGTCCCATTCGCTTGCCTGGGGTTGACCTGGGCTCCAAAAGTCCCCCTAGGCATGCCTGGGGTTGTTCTGGTGCCCGGACTTGCTTCCGCCCTGGGCTTCACTCCCAAAAAACCACCGGGAGTGCGGACGCAGGACCGCACAACCACCAGGGGCTTAAGCCTCCATCAAGTGCCCCCCCCACCCAGGCTTAAGCCTCCAAGGAGTGCCCCCCCACCTGGGCCAGGCCCAGTTCTATTGCATGGGGTTGACCTGGGGCCTGCAGGGCCCCATTTGCACCCTGGGTTTGCCTTGGTGCTGCAAGGCCCCATTCGCTTGCCTGGGGTTGACCTGGTGGCTGCAAGGCCCCATTCGCTTGCCTGGGGTTGACCTGGGCTCCAAAAGTCCCCCTAGGCATGCCTGGGGTTGTCCTGGTGCCCGGACTCGCTGCCGCCCTGGGCTTCACTCCCAAAAAACCACCGGGAGTGCGGACGCAGGACCCGCACAACCGCCAGGGGCTTAAGCCTCCATCAAGTGCCCCCCCCCACCCAGGCTCAAGCCTCCAAGGAGTGCCCCCCGCACCTGGGCCAGGCCCCATTCTCTTGCTGGGGTTGACCTGGGGCCTGCAGGGTTTGCAGGGGGCCCTGGTGGCTGCACCCCAAGGCCCAATTCTGCAAGGCCCCATTCGCTTGCCTGGGGTTGACCTGGGCTCCAAAAGTCCCCCTAGGCATGCCTGGGGTTGTCCTGGTGCCTGGACTTGCTTCCGCCCTGGGCTTCACTCCCAAAAAACCACCGGGAGTGCGGACGCAGGACCCGCACAACCGCCAGGGGCTTAAGCCTCCATCAAGTGCCCCCCCACCCAGGCTTAAGCCTCCAAGGAGTGTCCCCTGCACCTGGGCCAGGCCCCTTTCTCTTGCCTGGGGTTGACCTGGGGCCTGCAGGGCCCCATAGGCTTGCAGGGGGGTGACCTGGTGGCTGCAAGGCCCCATTCGCTTGCCTGGGTTTGACCTGGTGGCTGCAAGGCCCCATTCGCTTGCCTGGGGTTGACCTGGGCTCCAAAAGTCCCCCTAGGCATGCCTGGGGTTGTCCTGGTGCCCGGACTTGCTGCCGCCCTGGGCTTCACTCCCAAAAAACCACCGGGAGTGCGGACGCAGGACCCGCAAAACCACCAGGGGCTTAAGCCTCCATCAAGTGCCCCCCGCACCCAGGCTCAAGCCTCCAACAAGTGCCCCCCGCACCTGGGCCAGGCCCCATTCGCTTTGACCTGGTGGCTGCAGGGGCTTGCACCTGGTGGCTGCAAGGCCCCATTCGCTTACCTGGGGTTGACCTGGTGTCTGCAAGGCCCCATTCGCTTGCCTGGGGTTGACCTGGGCTCCAAAAGTCCCCCTAGGAATGCCTGGGGTGGTTCTGGTGCCCGGACTTGGTACCGCCCTGGGCTTCACTTCCACAAAACCACCGGGAGTGCGGATGCAAGACCCGCAAAAGCACCAGGGGCTTAAAACTCCATCAAGTGCCCCCCCACCCGAGCTTAAGCCTCCAAGGAGTGCCCCCTCGACCCGGGCTTAAGCCTCCAAGGAGTGCCCCCCACACCTGGGCCAGGGCCAGGCCCTAGTCTCTTGCCTGGGGTTGACCTGGGGCCTGCAGGGCCCCATAGGCTTGCAGGGGGCTGACCTGGTGGCTGCAAGGCCCCATTCGCTTACCTGGGTTTGACCTGGAGGCTGCAAGGCCCCATTCGCTTACCTGGGTTTGACCTGGAGGCTGCAAGGTCCCATTCGCTTGCCTGGGGTTGGCCTGGGCTCCAAAAGTCCCCCTAGGCATGCCTGGGTTGTTGTGGTGCCTGGACTTGCTTCTGGCCTGGGCTTCACTCCCAAAACACCACTGGGAGTGTGGACGCAGGACACGCACAACAGCCAGGGGCTTAAGCCTAAATCAAGTGCCCCCCCCACCCAGGCTTAAGCCTCCAAGGAGTGCCCCACCCACCTGGGCCAGGCCCAGTTCTATTGCATGGGGTTGACCTGGGGCCTGCAGGGCCCCATTTGCTTCCCTGGGTTTGCCTTGGTGCCTGCTAGGCCCCATTCGCTTGCCTGGGGTTGACCTGGTGGCTGCAAGGCCCCATTCGCTTGCCTGGGGTTGACCTGGGCTCCAAAAGTCCCCCTAGGCATGCCTGGGGTTGTCCTGGTGCCCGGACTCGCTGCCGCCCTGGGCTTCACTCCCAAAAAACCACCGGGAGTGCGGACGCAGGACCCGCACAACCGCCAGGGGCTTAAGCCTCCATCAAGTGCCCCCCGCACCCAGGCTCAAGCCTCCAACAAGTGCCCCCCGCACCTGGGCCAGGCCCCATTCGCTTGCCTAGGGTTCACCCGGTGGCTACAAGGCCCAATTCGCTTGCCTGGGGTTGACCTGGGCTCCAAAAGTCCCCCTAGGCATGCCTGGGGTTGTCCTGGTGCCTGGACTCGCTGCCGCCCTGGGCTTCACTCCCAAAAAACCACCGGGAGTGCGGATGCAGGACCCGCAGAACCGCCACGGCCTTAAGGCTCCATCAAGTCCTCCCCCACCTGGGTTTAAGCCTCCAAGGAGTGTCCCCTGCACCTGGGCCAGGCCCCTTTCTCTTGCCTGGGGTTGACCTGGGGCCTGCAGGGCCCCATAGGCTTGCAGGGGGGTGACCTGGTGGCTGCAAGGCCCCATTGGCTTACCTGGGTTTGACCTGGAGGCTGGAAGGCCCCATTCGCTTGCCTGGGGTTGACCGGGGCTCCAAAATCCCCCTAGGCATGCCTGGGGTTGTCCTGGTGCCCGGACTTGGTTCCGCCCTGGGCTTCACTCCCACAAAACCACCGGGAGTGCGGACGCAGGACCCGAAAAACCACCAGGGGCTTAAGCCTCCATCAAGTGCCCCCCCACCCAAGCTTAAGCCTCCAAGGAGTGTCCCCCACACCTGGGCCAGGCCCCATTCTCTTGCCTGGGGTTGACCTGGTGGCTGCAGGTCCCCATAGGCTTGCAGGGGGTTGACCTGGTGGCTGCAAGGCCCCATTCGCTTACCTGGGATTGACCTGGTGTCTGCAAGGCCCCATTCGCTTGCCTGGGGTTGACCTGGGCTCCAAAAGTCCCCCTAGGAATGCCTGGGGTGGTTCTGGTGCCCGGACTTGGTACCGCCCTGGGCTTCACTTCCACAAAACCACCGGGAGTGCGGATGCAAGACCCGCAAAAGCACCAGGGGCTTAAAACTCCATCAAGTGCCCCCCCACCCGAGCTTAAGCCTCCAAGGAGTGCCCCCTCGACCCGGGCTTAAGCCTCCAAGGAGTGCCCCCCACACCTGGGCCAGGCCCTAGTCTCTTGCCTGGGGTTGACCTGGGGCCTGCAGGGCCCCATAGGCTTGCAGGGGGCTGACCTGGTGGCTGCAAGGCCCCATTCGCTTACCTGGGTTTGACCTGGAGGCTGCAAGGCCCCATTCGCTTACCTGGGTTTGACCTGGAGGCTGCAAGGTCCCATTCGCTTGCCTGGGGTTGGCCTGGGCTCCAAAAGTCCCCCTAGGCATGCCTGGGTTGTTGTGGTGCCTGGACTTGCTTCTGGCCTGGGCTTCACTCCCAAAACACCACTGGGAGTGTGGACGCAGGACACGCACAACAGCCAGGGGCTTAAGCCTAAATCAAGTGCCCCCCCCACCCAGGCTTAAGCCTCCAAGGAGTGCCCCACCCACCTGGGCCAGGCCCAGTTCTATTGCATGGGGTTGACCTGGGGCCTGCAGGGCCCCATTTGCTTCCCTGGGTTTGCCTTGGTGCCTGCTAGGCCCCATTCGCTTGCCTGGGGTTGACCTGGTGGCTGCAAGGCCCCATTCGCTTGCCTGGGGTTGACCTGGGCTCCAAAAGTCCCCCTAGGCATGCCTGGGGTTGTCCTGGTGCCCGGACTCGCTGCCGCCCTGGGCTTCACTCCCAAAAAACCACCGGGAGTGCGGACGCAGGACCCGCACAACCGCCAGGGGCTTAAGCCTCCATCAAGTGCCCCCCGCACCCAGGCTCAAGCCTCCAACAAGTGCCCCCCGCACCTGGGCCAGGCCCCATTCGCTTGCCTAGGGTTCACCCGGTGGCTACAAGGCCCAATTCGCTTGCCTGGGGTTGACCTGGGCTCCAAAAGTCCCCCTAGGCATGCCTGGGGTTGTCCTGGTGCCTGGACTCGCTGCCGCCCTGGGCTTCACTCCCAAAAAACCACCGGGAGTGCGGATGCAGGACCCGCAGAACCGCCACGGCCTTAAGGCTCCATCAAGTCCTCCCCCACCTGGGTTTAAGCCTCCAAGGAGTGTCCCCTGCACCTGGGCCAGGCCCCTTTCTCTTGCCTGGGGTTGACCTGGGGCCTGCAGGGCCCCATAGGCTTGCAGGGGGGTGACCTGGTGGCTGCAAGGCCCCATTGGCTTACCTGGGTTTGACCTGGAGGCTGGAAGGCCCCATTCGCTTGCCTGGGGTTGACCGGGGCTCCAAAATCCCCCTAGGCATGCCTGGGGTTGTCCTGGTGCCCGGACTTGGTTCCGCCCTGGGCTTCACTCCCACAAAACCACCGGGAGTGCGGACGCAGGACCCGAAAAACCACCAGGGGCTTAAGCCTCCATCAAGTGCCCCCCCACCCAAGCTTAAGCCTCCAAGGAGTGTCCCCCACACCTGGGCCAGGCCCCATTCTCTTGCCTGGGGTTGACCTGGTGGCTGCAGGTCCCCATAGGCTTGCAGGGGGTTGACCTGGTGGCTGCAAGGCCCCATTCGCTTACCTGGGATTGACCTGGTGTCTGCAAGGCCCCATTCGCTTGCCTGGGGTTGACCTGGGCTCCAAAAGTCCCCCTAGGAATGCCTGGGGTGGTTCTGGTGCCCGGACTTGGTACCGCCCTGGGCTTCACTTCCACAAAACCACCGGGAGTGCGGATGCAAGACCCGCAAAAGCACCAGGGGCTTAAAACTCCATCAAGTGCCCCCCCACCCGAGCTTAAGCCTCCAAGGAGTGCCCCCTCGACCCGGGCTTAAGCCTCCAAGGAGTGCCCCCCACACCTGGGCCAGGCCCTAGTCTCTTGCCTGGGGTTGACCTGGGGCCTGCAGGGCCCCATAGGCTTGCAGGGGGCTGACCTGGTGGCTGCAAGGCCCCATTCGCTTACCTGGGTTTGACCTGGAGGCTGCAAGGCCCCATTCGCTTACCTGGGTTTGACCTGGAGGCTGCAAGGTCCCATTCGCTTGCCTGGGGTTGGCCTGGGCTCCAAAAGTCCCCCTAGGCATGCCTGGGTTGTTGTGGTGCCTGGACTTGCTTCTGGCCTGGGCTTCACTCCCAAAACACCACTGGGAGTGTGGACGCAGGACACGCACAACAGCCAGGGGCTTAAGCCTAAATCAAGTGCCCCCCCCACCCAGGCTTAAGCCTCCAAGGAGTGCCCCACCCACCTGGGCCAGGCCCAGTTCTATTGCATGGGGTTGACCTGGGGCCTGCAGGGCCCCATTTGCTTCCCTGGGTTTGCCTTGGTGCCTGCTAGGCCCCATTCGCTTGCCTGGGGTTGACCTGGTGGCTGCAAGGCCCCATTCGCTTGCCTGGGGTTGACCTGGGCTCCAAAAGTCCCCCTAGGCATGCCTGGGGTTGTCCTGGTGCCCGGACTCGCTGCCGCCCTGGGCTTCACTCCCAAAAAACCACCGGGAGTGCGGACGCAGGACCCGCACAACCGCCAGGGGCTTAAGCCTCCATCAAGTGCCCCCCGCACCCAGGCTCAAGCCTCCAACAAGTGCCCCCCGCACCTGGGCCAGGCCCCATTCGCTTGCCTAGGGTTCACCCGGTGGCTACAAGGCCCAATTCGCTTGCCTGGGGTTGACCTGGGCTCCAAAAGTCCCCCTAGGCATGCCTGGGGTTGTCCTGGTGCCTGGACTCGCTGCCGCCCTGGGCTTCACTCCCAAAAAACCACCGGGAGTGCGGATGCAGGACCCGCAGAACCGCCACGGCCTTAAGGCTCCATCAAGTCCTCCCCCACCTGGGTTTAAGCCTCCAAGGAGTGTCCCCTGCACCTGGGCCAGGCCCCTTTCTCTTGCCTGGGGTTGACCTGGGGCCTGCAGGGCCCCATAGGCTTGCAGGGGGGTGACCTGGTGGCTGCAAGGCCCCATTGGCTTACCTGGGTTTGACCTGGAGGCTGGAAGGCCCCATTCGCTTGCCTGGGGTTGACCGGGGCTCCAAAATCCCCCTAGGCATGCCTGGGGTTGTCCTGGTGCCCGGACTTGGTTCCGCCCTGGGCTTCACTCCCACAAAACCACCGGGAGTGCGGACGCAGGACCCGAAAAACCACCAGGGGCTTAAGCCTCCATCAAGTGCCCCCCCACCCAAGCTTAAGCCTCCAAGGAGTGTCCCCCACACCTGGGCCAGGCCCCATTCTCTTGCCTGGGGTTGACCTGGTGGCTGCAGGTCCCCATAGGCTTGCAGGGGGTTGACCTGGTGGCTGCAAGGCCCCATTCGCTTACCTGGGATTGACCTGGTGTCTGCAAGGCCCCATTCGCTTGCCTGGGGTTGACCTGGGCTCCAAAAGTCCCCCTAGGAATGCCTGGGGTGGTTCTGGTGCCCGGACTTGGTACCGCCCTGGGCTTCACTTCCACAAAACCACCGGGAGTGCGGACGCAAGACCCGCAAAACCACCAGGGGCTTAAAACTCCATCAAGTGCCCCCCCACCCGAGCACCCAAGGAGTGCTCAAGCCTCCAAGGAGTGCCCCCCACACCTGGGCCAGGCCCTAGTCTCTTGCCTGGGGTTGACCTGGTGGCTGCAGGTCCCCATAGGCTTGCAGGGGGTTGACCTGGTGGCTGCAAGGCCCCATTCGCTTACCTGGGATTGACCTGGTGTCTGCAAGGCCCCATTCGCTTGCCTGGGGTTGACCTGGGCTCCAAAAGTCCCCCTAGGAATGCCTGGGGTGGTTCTGGTGCCCGGACTTGGTACCGCCCTGGGCTTCACTTCCACAAAACCACCGGGAGTGCGGATGCAAGACCCGCAAAAGCACCAGGGGCTTAAAACTCCATCAAGTGCCCCCCCACCCGAGCTTAAGCCTCCAAGGAGTGCCCCCTCGACCCGGGCTTAAGCCTCCAAGGAGTGCCCCCCACACCTGGGCCAGGCCCTAGTCTCTTGCCTGGGGTTGACCTGGGGCCTGCAGGGCCCCATAGGCTTGCAGGGGGCTGACCTGGTGGCTGCAAGGCCCCATTCGCTTACCTGGGTTTGACCTGGAGGCTGCAAGGCCCCATTCGCTTACCTGGGTTTGACCTGGAGGCTGCAAGGTCCCATTCGCTTGCCTGGGGTTGGCCTGGGCTCCAAAAGTCCCCCTAGGCATGCCTGGGTTGTTGTGGTGCCTGGACTTGCTTCTGGCCTGGGCTTCACTCCCAAAACACCACTGGGAGTGTGGACGCAGGACACGCACAACAGCCAGGGGCTTAAGCCTAAATCAAGTGCCCCCCCCACCCAGGCTTAAGCCTCCAAGGAGTGCCCCACCCACCTGGGCCAGGCCCAGTTCTATTGCATGGGGTTGACCTGGGGCCTGCAGGGCCCCATTTGCTTCCCTGGGTTTGCCTTGGTGCCTGCTAGGCCCCATTCGCTTGCCTGGGGTTGACCTGGTGGCTGCAAGGCCCCATTCGCTTGCCTGGGGTTGACCTGGGCTCCAAAAGTCCCCCTAGGCATGCCTGGGGTTGTCCTGGTGCCCGGACTCGCTGCCGCCCTGGGCTTCACTCCCAAAAAACCACCGGGAGTGCGGACGCAGGACCCGCACAACCGCCAGGGGCTTAAGCCTCCATCAAGTGCCCCCCGCACCCAGGCTCAAGCCTCCAACAAGTGCCCCCCGCACCTGGGCCAGGCCCCATTCGCTTGCCTAGGGTTCACCCGGTGGCTACAAGGCCCCATTATTCGCTTGCCTGGGGTTGACCTGGGCTCCAAAAGTCCCCCTAGGCATGCCTGGGGTTGTCCTGGTGCCTGGACTCGCTGCCGCCCTGGGCTTCACTCCCAAAAAACCACCGGGAGTGCGGATGCAGGACCCGCAGAACCGCCACGGCCTTAAGGCTCCATCAAGTCCTCCCCCACCTGGGTTTAAGCCTCCAAGGAGTGTCCCCTGCACCTGGGCCAGGCCCCTTTCTCTTGCCTGGGGTTGACCTGGGGCCTGCAGGGCCCCATAGGCTTGCAGGGGGGTGACCTGGTGGCTGCAAGGCCCCATTCGCTTACCTGGGTTTGACCTGGAGGCTGCAAGGCCCCATTCGCTTGCCTGGGGTTGACCTGGGCTCCAAAATCCCCCTAGGCATGCCTGGGGTTGTCCTGGTGCCCGGACTTGGTTCCGCCCTGGGCTTCACTCCCACAAAACCACCGGGAGTGCGGACGCAGGACCCGCAAAACCACCAGGGGCTTAAGCCTCCATCAAGTGCCCCCCCACCCAGGCTTAAGCCTCCAAGGAGTGCCCCCCGCACCTGGGCCAGGCCCCATTCGCTTGCCTGGGGTTGACCTGGTGGCTGCAGGGTTGCACCTGGTGGCTGCAAGGCCCCATTCGCTTACCTGGGGTTGACCTGGTGTCTGCAAGGCCCCATTCGCTTGCCTGGGGTTGACCTGGGCTCCAAAAGTCCCCCTAGGAATGCCTGGGGTGGTTCTGGTGCCCGGACTTGGTACCGCCCTGGGCTTCACTTCCACAAAACCACCGGGAGTGCGGATGCAAGACCCGCAAAAGCACCAGGGGCTTAAAACTCCATCAAGTGCCCCCCCACCCGAGCTTAAGCCTCCAAGGAGTGCCCCCTCGACCCGGGCTTAAGCCTCCAAGGAGTGCCCCCCACACCTGGGCCAGGCCCTAGTCTCTTGCCTGGGGTTGACCTGGGGCCTGCAGGGCCCCATAGGCTTGCAGGGGGCTGACCTGGTGGCTGCAAGGCCCCATTCGCTTACCTGGGTTTGACCTGGAGGCTGCAAGGCCCCATTCGCTTACCTGGGTTTGACCTGGAGGCTGCAAGGTCCCATTCGCTTGCCTGGGGTTGGCCTGGGCTCCAAAAGTCCCCCTAGGCATGCCTGGGTTGTTGTGGTGCCTGGACTTGCTTCTGGCCTGGGCTTCACTCCCAAAACACCACTGGGAGTGTGGACGCAGGACACGCACAACAGCCAGGGGCTTAAGCCTAAATCAAGTGCCCCCCCCACCCAGGCTTAAGCCTCCAAGGAGTGCCCCACCCACCTGGGCCAGGCCCAGTTCTATTGCATGGGGTTGACCTGGGGCCTGCAGGGCCCCATTTGCTTCCCTGGGTTTGCCTTGGTGCCTGCTAGGCCCCATTCGCTTGCCTGGGGTTGACCTGGTGGCTGCAAGGCCCCATTCGCTTGCCTGGGGTTGACCTGGGCTCCAAAAGTCCCCCTAGGCATGCCTGGGGTTGTCCTGGTGCCCGGACTCGCTGCCGCCCTGGGCTTCACTCCCAAAAAACCACCGGGAGTGCGGACGCAGGACCCGCACAACCGCCAGGGGCTTAAGCCTCCATCAAGTGCCCCCCGCACCCAGGCTCAAGCCTCCAACAAGTGCCCCCCGCACCTGGGCCAGGCCCCATTCGCTTGCCTAGGGTTCACCCGGTGGCTACAAGGCCCAATTCGCTTGCCTGGGGTTGACCTGGGCTCCAAAAGTCCCCCTAGGCATGCCTGGGGTTGTCCTGGTGCCTGGACTCGCTGCCGCCCTGGGCTTCACTCCCAAAAAACCACCGGGAGTGCGGATGCAGGACCCGCAGAACCGCCACGGCCTTAAGGCTCCATCAAGTCCTCCCCCACCTGGGTTTAAGCCTCCAAGGAGTGTCCCCTGCACCTGGGCCAGGCCCCTTTCTCTTGCCTGGGGTTGACCTGGGGCCTGCAGGGCCCCATAGGCTTGCAGGGGGGTGACCTGGTGGCTGCAAGGCCCCATTGGCTTACCTGGGTTTGACCTGGAGGCTGGAAGGCCCCATTCGCTTGCCTGGGGTTGACCGGGGCTCCAAAATCCCCCTAGGCATGCCTGGGGTTGTCCTGGTGCCCGGACTTGGTTCCGCCCTGGGCTTCACTCCCACAAAACCACCGGGAGTGCGGACGCAGGACCCGAAAAACCACCAGGGGCTTAAGCCTCCATCAAGTGCCCCCCCACCCAAGCTTAAGCCTCCAAGGAGTGTCCCCCACACCTGGGCCAGGCCCCATTCTCTTGCCTGGGGTTGACCTGGTGGCTGCAGGTCCCCATAGGCTTGCAGGGGGTTGACCTGGTGGCTGCAAGGCCCCATTCGCTTACCTGGGATTGACCTGGTGTCTGCAAGGCCCCATTCGCTTGCCTGGGGTTGACCTGGGCTCCAAAAGTCCCCCTAGGAATGCCTGGGGTGGTTCTGGTGCCCGGACTTGGTACCGCCCTGGGCTTCACTTCCACAAAACCACCGGGAGTGCGGATGCAAGACCCGCAAAAGCACCAGGGGCTTAAAACTCCATCAAGTGCCCCCCCACCCGAGCTTAAGCCTCCAAGGAGTGCCCCCTCGACCCGGGCTTAAGCCTCCAAGGAGTGCCCCCCACACCTGGGCCAGGCCCTAGTCTCTTGCCTGGGGTTGACCTGGGGCCTGCAGGGCCCCATAGGCTTGCAGGGGGCTGACCTGGTGGCTGCAAGGCCCCATTCGCTTACCTGGGTTTGACCTGGAGGCTGCAAGGCCCCATTCGCTTACCTGGGTTTGACCTGGAGGCTGCAAGGTCCCATTCGCTTGCCTGGGGTTGGCCTGGGCTCCAAAAGTCCCCCTAGGCATGCCTGGGTTGTTGTGGTGCCTGGACTTGCTTCTGGCCTGGGCTTCACTCCCAAAACACCACTGGGAGTGTGGACGCAGGACACGCACAACAGCCAGGGGCTTAAGCCTAAATCAAGTGCCCCCCCCACCCAGGCTTAAGCCTCCAAGGAGTGCCCCACCCACCTGGGCCAGGCCCAGTTCTATTGCATGGGGTTGACCTGGGGCCTGCAGGGCCCCATTTGCTTCCCTGGGTTTGCCTTGGTGCCTGCTAGGCCCCATTCGCTTGCCTGGGGTTGACCTGGTGGCTGCAAGGCCCCATTCGCTTGCCTGGGGTTGACCTGGGCTCCAAAAGTCCCCCTAGGCATGCCTGGGGTTGTCCTGGTGCCCGGACTCGCTGCCGCCCTGGGCTTCACTCCCAAAAAACCACCGGGAGTGCGGACGCAGGACCCGCACAACCGCCAGGGGCTTAAGCCTCCATCAAGTGCCCCCCGCACCCAGGCTCAAGCCTCCAACAAGTGCCCCCCGCACCTGGGCCAGGCCCCATTCGCTTGCCTAGGGTTCACCTGGTGGCTACAAGGCCCCATTCGCTTACCTGGGGTTGACCTGGTGTCTGCAAGGCCCCATTCGCTTGCCTGGGGTTGACCTGGGCTCCAAAAGTCCCCCTAGGCATGCCTGGGGTTGTTCTGGTGCCCGGACTTGGTTCCGCCCTGGGCTTCACTCCCAAAAAACCACCGGGAGTGCGGACGCAGGACCCGCAAACCGCCAGGGGCTTAAGCCTCCATCAAGTGCCCCCCCACCCGAGCTTAAGCCTCCAAGGAGTGCCCCCTCGACCCGGGCTTAAGCCTCCAAGGAGTGCCCCCCCACCTGGGCCAGGGCCAGGCCCTAGTCTCTTGCCTGGGGTTGACCTGGGGCCTGCAGGGCCCCATAGGCTTGCAGGGGGCTGACCTGGTGGCTGCAAGGCCTTCGGTGACCTGGAGGCTGCAAGGCCCCATTCGCTTACCTGGGTTTGACCTGGAGGCTGCAAGGCCCCATTCGCTTGCCTGGGGTTGACCTGGGCTCCAAAAGTCCCCCTAGGCATGCCTGGGGTTGTCCTGGTGCCCGGACTCGCTGCCGCCCTGGGCTTCACTCCCAAAAAACCACCGGGAGTGCGGACGCAGGACCCGCACAACCGCCAGGGGCTTAAGCCTCCATCAAGTGCCCCCCGCACCCAGGCTCAAGCCTCCAACAAGTGCCCCCCGCACCTGGGCCAGGCCCCATTCGCTTGCCTAGGGTTCACCTGGTGGCTACAAGGCCCCATTCGCTTATTCGCTTGCCTGGGGTTGACCTGGGCTCCAAAAGTCCCCCTAGGCATGCCTGGGGTTGTCCTGGTGCCTGGACTCGCTGCCGCCCTGGGCTTCACTCCCAAAAAACCACCGGGAGTGCGGATGCAGGACCCGCAGAACCGCCACGGCCTTAAGGCTCCATCAAGTCCTCCCCCACCTGGGTTTAAGCCTCCAAGGAGTGTCCCCTGCACCTGGGCCAGGCCCCTTTCTCTTGCCTGGGGTTGACCTGGGGCCTGCAGGGCCCCATAGGCTTGCAGGGGGGTGACCTGGTGGCTGCAAGGCCCCATTGGCTTACCTGGGTTTGACCTGGAGGCTGGAAGGCCCCATTCGCTTGCCTGGGGTTGACCGGGGCTCCAAAATCCCCCTAGGCATGCCTGGGGTTGTCCTGGTGCCCGGACTTGGTTCCGCCCTGGGCTTCACTCCCACAAAACCACCGGGAGTGCGGACGCAGGACCCGAAAAACCACCAGGGGCTTAAGCCTCCATCAAGTGCCCCCCCACCCAAGCTTAAGCCTCCAAGGAGTGTCCCCCACACCTGGGCCAGGCCCCATTCTCTTGCCTGGGGTTGACCTGGTGGCTGCAGGTCCCCATAGGCTTGCAGGGGGTTGACCTGGTGGCTGCAAGGCCCCATTCGCTTACCTGGGGGGTTGACCTGGTGGCTGCAAGGCCCCATTCGCTTGCCTGGGGTTGACCTGGGCTCCAAAAGTCCCCCTAGGCATGCCTGGGGTTGTCCTGGTGCCCGGACTTGCTGCCGCCCTGGGCTTCACTCCCAAAAAACCACCGGGAGTGCGGACGCAGGACCCGCACAACCGCCAGGGGCTTAAGCCTCCATCAAGTGCCCCCCGCACCCAGGCTCAAGCCTCCAACAAGTGCCCCCCGGCCAGGCCCCATTCGCTTGCCTAGGGTTCACCTGGTGGCTACAAGGCCCCATTCGCTTACCTGGGGTTGACCTGGTGTCTGCAAGGCCCCATTCGCTTGCCTGGGGTTGACCTGGGCTCCAAAAGTCCCCCTAGGAATGCCTGGGGTGGTTCTGGTGCCCGGACTTGGTACCGCCCTGGGCTTCACTTCCACAAAACCACCGGGAGTGCGGATGCAAGACCCGCAAAAGCACCAGGGGCTTAAAACTCCATCAAGTGCCCCCCCACCCGAGCTTAAGCCTCCAAGGAGTGCCCCCTCGACCCGGGCTTAAGCCTCCAAGGAGTGCCCCCCACACCTGGGCCAGGCCCTAGTCTCTTGCCTGGGGTTGACCTGGGGCCTGCAGGGCCCCATAGGCTTGCAGGGGGCTGACCTGGTGGCTGCAAGGCCCCATTCGCTTACCTGGGTTTGACCTGGAGGCTGCAAGGCCCCATTCGCTTACCTGGGTTTGACCTGGAGGCTGCAAGGTCCCATTCGCTTGCCTGGGGTTGGCCTGGGCTCCAAAAGTCCCCCTAGGCATGCCTGGGTTGTTGTGGTGCCTGGACTTGCTTCTGGCCTGGGCTTCACTCCCAAAACACCACTGGGAGTGTGGACGCAGGACACGCACAACAGCCAGGGGCTTAAGCCTAAATCAAGTGCCCCCCCCACCCAGGCTTAAGCCTCCAAGGAGTGCCCCACCCACCTGGGCCAGGCCCAGTTCTATTGCATGGGGTTGACCTGGGGCCTGCAGGGCCCCATTTGCTTCCCTGGGTTTGCCTTGGTGCCTGCTAGGCCCCATTCGCTTGCCTGGGGTTGACCTGGTGGCTGCAAGGCCCCATTCGCTTGCCTGGGGTTGACCTGGGCTCCAAAAGTCCCCCTAGGCATGCCTGGGGTTGTCCTGGTGCCCGGACTCGCTGCCGCCCTGGGCTTCACTCCCAAAAAACCACCGGGAGTGCGGACGCAGGACCCGCACAACCGCCAGGGGCTTAAGCCTCCATCAAGTGCCCCCCGCACCCAGGCTCAAGCCTCCAACAAGTGCCCCCCGCACCTGGGCCAGGCCCCATTCGCTTGCCTAGGGTTCACCCGGTGGCTACAAGGCCCAATTCGCTTGCCTGGGGTTGACCTGGGCTCCAAAAGTCCCCCTAGGCATGCCTGGGGTTGTCCTGGTGCCTGGACTCGCTGCCGCCCTGGGCTTCACTCCCAAAAAACCACCGGGAGTGCGGATGCAGGACCCGCAGAACCGCCACGGCCTTAAGGCTCCATCAAGTCCTCCCCCACCTGGGTTTAAGCCTCCAAGGAGTGTCCCCTGCACCTGGGCCAGGCCCCTTTCTCTTGCCTGGGGTTGACCTGGGGCCTGCAGGGCCCCATAGGCTTGCAGGGGGGTGACCTGGTGGCTGCAAGGCCCCATTGGCTTACCTGGGTTTGACCTGGAGGCTGGAAGGCCCCATTCGCTTGCCTGGGGTTGACCGGGGCTCCAAAATCCCCCTAGGCATGCCTGGGGTTGTCCTGGTGCCCGGACTTGGTTCCGCCCTGGGCTTCACTCCCACAAAACCACCGGGAGTGCGGACGCAGGACCCGAAAAACCACCAGGGGCTTAAGCCTCCATCAAGTGCCCCCCCACCCAAGCTTAAGCCTCCAAGGAGTGTCCCCCACACCTGGGCCAGGCCCCATTCTCTTGCCTGGGGTTGACCTGGTGGCTGCAGGTCCCCATAGGCTTGCAGGGGGTTGACCTGGTGGCTGCAAGGCCCCATTCGCTTACCTGGGATTGACCTGGTGTCTGCAAGGCCCCATTCGCTTGCCTGGGGTTGACCTGGGCTCCAAAAGTCCCCCTAGGAATGCCTGGGGTGGTTCTGGTGCCCGGACTTGGTACCGCCCTGGGCTTCACTTCCACAAAACCACCGGGAGTGCGGATGCAAGACCCGCAAAAGCACCAGGGGCTTAAAACTCCATCAGTGCCCCCCCACCCGAGCTTAAGCCTCCAAGGAGTGCCCCCTCGACCCGGGCTTAAGCCTCCAAGGAGTGCCCCCCACACCTGGGCCAGGCCCTAGTCTCTTGCCTGGGGTTGACCTGGGGCCTGCAGGGCCCCATAGGCTTGCAGGGGGCTGACCTGGTGGCTGCAAGGCCCCATTCGCTTACCTGGGTTTGACCTGGAGGCTGCAAGGCCCCATTCGCTTACCTGGGTTTGACCTGGAGGCTGCAAGGTCCCATTCGCTTGCCTGGGGTTGGCCTGGGCTCCAAAAGTCCCCCTAGGCATGCCTGGGTTGTTGTGGTGCCTGGACTTGCTTCTGGCCTGGGCTTCACTCCCAAAACACCACTGGGAGTGTGGACGCAGGACACGCACAACAGCCAGGGGCTTAAGCCTAAATCAAGTGCCCCCCCCACCCAGGCTTAAGCCTCCAAGGAGTGCCCCACCCACCTGGGCCAGGCCCAGTTCTATTGCATGGGGTTGACCTGGGGCCTGCAGGGCCCCATTTGCTTCCCTGGGTTTGCCTTGGTGCCTGCTAGGCCCCATTCGCTTGCCTGGGGTTGACCTGGTGGCTGCAAGGCCCCATTCGCTTGCCTGGGGTTGACCTGGGCTCCAAAAGTCCCCCTAGGCATGCCTGGGGTTGTCCTGGTGCCCGGACTCGCTGCCGCCCTGGGCTTCACTCCCAAAAAACCACCGGGAGTGCGGACGCAGGACCCGCACAACCGCCAGGGGCTTAAGCCTCCATCAAGTGCCCCCCCACCCAGGCTTAAGCCTCCAACAAGTGCCCCCCGCACCTGGGCCAGGCCCCATTCGCTTGCCTAGGGTTGACCTGGTGGCTGCACCCCATTCGGTGGGTGGCTGCAAGGCCCCATTCGCTTGCCTGGGGTTGACCTGGGCTCCAAAAGTCCCCCTAGGCATGCCTGGGGTTGTCCTGGTGCCCGGACTCGCTGCCGCCCTGGGCTTCACTCCCAAAAAACCACCGGGAGTGCGGACGCAGGACCCGCACAACCGCCAGGGGCTTAAGCCTCCATCAAGTGCCCCCCGCACCCAGGCTAAGCCTCCAAGGAGTGCCCCCCGCACCTGGGCCAGGCCCCATTCGCTGGGGTTGACCTGGGGCCTGCAGGGCCCCATTTGCACCTGGTGGCTGCAAGGCCCCATTCGCTTACCTGGGGTTGACCTGGTGGCTGCAAGGCCCCATTCGCTTGCCTGGGGTTGACCTGGGCTCCAAAAGTCCCCCTAGGCATGCCTGGGGTTGTCCTGGTGCCCGGACTTGGTTCCGCCCTGGGCTTCACTCCCACAAAACCACCGGGAGTGCGGACGCAGGACCCGCAAAACCACCAGGGGCTTAAGCCTCCATCAAGTGCCCCCCCACCCAAGCTTAAGCCTCCAAGGAGTGCCCCCCACACCTGGGCCAGGCCCCATTCTCTTGCCTGGGGTTGACCTGGTGGCTGCAGGTCCCCATAGGCTTGCAGGGGGTTGACCTGGTGGCTGCAAGGCCCCATTCGCTTACCTGGGATTGACCTGGTGTCTGCAAGGCCCCATTCGCTTGCCTGGGGTTGACCTGGGCTCCAAAAGTCCCCCTAGGAATGCCTGGGGTGGTTCTGGTGCCCGGACTTGGTACCGCCCTGGGCTTCACTTCCACAAAACCACCGGGAGTGCGGATGCAAGACCCGCAAAAGCACCAGGGGCTTAAAACTCCATCAAGTGCCCCCCCACCCGAGCTTAAGCCTCCAAGGAGTGCCCCCTCGACCCGGGCTTAAGCCTCCAAGGAGTGCCCCCCACACCTGGGCCAGGCCCTAGTCTCTTGCCTGGGGTTGACCTGGGGCCTGCAGGGCCCCATAGGCTTGCAGGGGGCTGACCTGGTGGCTGCAAGGCCCCATTCGCTTACCTGGGTTTGACCTGGAGGCTGCAAGGCCCCATTCGCTTACCTGGGTTTGACCTGGAGGCTGCAAGGTCCCATTCGCTTGCCTGGGGTTGGCCTGGGCTCCAAAAGTCCCCCTAGGCATGCCTGGGTTGTTGTGGTGCCTGGACTTGCTTCTGGCCTGGGCTTCACTCCCAAAACACCACTGGGAGTGTGGACGCAGGACACGCACAACAGCCAGGGGCTTAAGCCTAAATCAAGTGCCCCCCCCACCCAGGCTTAAGCCTCCAAGGAGTGCCCCACCCACCTGGGCCAGGCCCAGTTCTATTGCATGGGGTTGACCTGGGGCCTGCAGGGCCCCATTTGCTTCCCTGGGTTTGCCTTGGTGCCTGCTAGGCCCCATTCGCTTGCCTGGGGTTGACCTGGTGGCTGCAAGGCCCCATTCGCTTGCCTGGGGTTGACCTGGGCTCCAAAAGTCCCCCTAGGCATGCCTGGGGTTGTCCTGGTGCCCGGACTCGCTGCCGCCCTGGGCTTCACTCCCAAAAAACCACCGGGAGTGCGGACGCAGGACCCGCACAACCGCCAGGGGCTTAAGCCTCCATCAAGTGCCCCCCGCACCCAGGCTCAAGCCTCCAACAAGTGCCCCCCGCACCTGGGCCAGGCCCCATTCGCTTGCCTAGGGTTCACCCGGTGGCTACAAGGCCCAATTCGCTTGCCTGGGGTTGACCTGGGCTCCAAAAGTCCCCCTAGGCATGCCTGGGGTTGTCCTGGTGCCTGGACTCGCTGCCGCCCTGGGCTTCACTCCCAAAAAACCACCGGGAGTGCGGATGCAGGACCCGCAGAACCGCCACGGCCTTAAGGCTCCATCAAGTCCTCCCCCACCTGGGTTTAAGCCTCCAAGGAGTGTCCCCTGCACCTGGGCCAGGCCCCTTTCTCTTGCCTGGGGTTGACCTGGGGCCTGCAGGGCCCCATAGGCTTGCAGGGGGGTGACCTGGTGGCTGCAAGGCCCCATTGGCTTACCTGGGTTTGACCTGGAGGCTGGAAGGCCCCATTCGCTTGCCTGGGGTTGACCGGGGCTCCAAAATCCCCCTAGGCATGCCTGGGGTTGTCCTGGTGCCCGGACTTGGTTCCGCCCTGGGCTTCACTCCCACAAAACCACCGGGAGTGCGGACGCAGGACCCGAAAAACCACCAGGGGCTTAAGCCTCCATCAAGTGCCCCCCCACCCAAGCTTAAGCCTCCAAGGAGTGTCCCCCACACCTGGGCCAGGCCCCATTCTCTTGCCTGGGGTTGACCTGGTGGCTGCAGGTCCCCATAGGCTTGCAGGGGGTTGACCTGGTGGCTGCAAGGCCCCATTCGCTTACCTGGGATTGACCTGGTGTCTGCAAGGCCCCATTCGCTTGCCTGGGGTTGACCTGGGCTCCAAAAGTCCCCCTAGGAATGCCTGGGGTGGTTCTGGTGCCCGGACTTGGTACCGCCCTGGGCTTCACTTCCACAAAACCACCGGGAGTGCGGATGCAAGACCCGCAAAAGCACCAGGGGCTTAAAACTCCATCAAGTGCCCCCCCACCCGAGCTTAAGCCTCCAAGGAGTGCCCCC
>NW_028324482.1:0-18862 GCF_052110815.1 Crocodylus siamensis | reverse complement strand
TTCGCTTGCCTGGAATTGACCTGTTGGCTGCAAGGCCCCATTCGCTTGTCTGGAGTTCACCTCGTGTCTGCA
Source organism: Crocodylus siamensis (assembly GCF_052110815.1). Taxonomy (NCBI): domain Eukaryota; kingdom Metazoa; phylum Chordata; order Crocodylia; family Crocodylidae; genus Crocodylus; species Crocodylus siamensis. The sequence goes on along the minus strand of NW_028324482.1, from coordinate 18,790 downwards.
AGCCCCATTCGCTTGATTGGAGTTGACCTGGTGTGTGCAAGGTTCCATTCGTTTGCATTGGGTTGACCTGGTGGCTGCAAGACCCCCTAGGCTTGTCTGGGGTTGACCTGGTGACTGCAATCCCCATTCGCTTGTCTGGAGTTGATCTGGTGACTGCAAGGCCCCATTCGCTTGTCTGGAGTTGACCTGGTGACTGCAACGCCGCATTCGCTTGCCTGGGGTTGACCTGGTGGCTGCAAGGCCCCATTCGCTTGCCTGGGGTTGACCTGGTGGCTGCAAGGCCCCGTAGGCTTGCCTTGGGTTGACCTGGTGGCTGCAAGGCCCCATTTGCTTTCCTGGGGTTGACCTGGTCCTGGAAGGCCCCATTTGCTTGCCTGGGGTTGACCTGGTGGCTGCAAGGCCCTATTCACTTGCCTGGGGTTGACCTGGTGGCTGCATGGCCCCATTTGCTTTCCTGGGGTTGACCTGGTGTCTGCAAGGGCCCATTCACTTGCCTGGGATTGAGCTGGTGGCTGCAAGGCCCCATTCACTTGTATGGGGTTGAGCTGGTGGCTCCAAGGCTCCATTCGCTTGTCTGGGGTAGACCTGGTGGCTGCAAGGCCCTATTCGCTTGCCTGGAATTGACCTGGTGGCTGCAAGGCCCCATTCGCTTGCCTGGGGTTGACCTGATGGCTGCAAGGCCCCATTCGTTTTCCTGGGGTTGACATGGTGGCTGCAGGGCCCCAAAGGCGTGCAGGGGGTTGACTTTGTGGCTGCAAGTCCCCGGAGGCTTGTCTGGAGTTGACCTGGTGGCTGCAAGGCCCCATTCGCTTGCCTGGGGTTGACCTGGTGGCTACAAGGCCCCATTCGCTTGCCTGGGGTTGACCTGGTGTCTGCAAGGCCCCATTCACTTCCCTGGGGTTGACCTGGTGGTTGCGAGTCCCCGTTCGCTTGCCTGGGGTTGACCTGGTGATTGCAAGGCCCCGTTCGCTTGCCTGGGGTTGACCTGGTGGCTGCAAGGCCCCGTTCGCTTGCCTGGGGTTGACCTGGTGGCTGCAAGGCCCCATTCGCTTGCCTGGTGTTGACCTGGTGGCTGCAAGGCCCCATTCGCTTGTCTGGGCTAGACCTGGTGGCTGCAAGGCCCCATTCGCTTGCCTGGAATTGACCTGTTGGCTGCAAGGCCCCATTCGCTTGTCTGGAGTTCACCTCGTGTCTGCAAGCCCCATTCGCTTGATTGGAGTTGACCTGGTGTGTGCAAGGTTCCATTCGTTTGCATTGGGTTGACCTGGTGGCTGCAAGACCCCGTAGGCTTGTCTGGGGTTGACCTGGTGACTGCAATCCCCATTCGCTTGTCTGGAGTTGATCTGGTGACTGCAAGGCCCCATTCGCTTGTCTGGAGTTGACCTGGTGACTGCAACGCCGCATTCGCTTGCCTGGGGTTGACCTGGTGGCTGCAAGGCCCCATTCGCTTGCCTGGGGTTGACCTGGTGGCTGCAAGGCCCCGTAGGCTTGCCTGGGGTTGACCTGGTGGCTGCAAGGCCCCATTTGCTTTCCTGGGGTTGACCTGGTCCTGGAAGGCCCCATTTGCTTGCCTGGGGTTGACCTGGTGGCTGCAAGGCCCTATTCTCTTGCCTGGGGTTGACCTGGTGGCTGCATGGCCCCATTTGCTTTCCTGGGGTTGACCTGGTGTCTGCAAGGGCCCATTCACTTGCCTGGGATTGAGCTGGTGGCTGCAAGGCCCCATTCACTTCTACGGGGTTGAGCTGGTGGCTGCAAGGCCCCATTCACTTGCCTGGGGTTGACCTGGTGGCTGCAAGGCCCCGTTCGCTTGCCTGGGGGTTGACCTGGTGGTTGCAAGGCCCCGTTCGCTTGCCTGGGGTTGACCTGGTGGCTGCAAGGCCCCGTTCGCTTGCCTGGGGTTGACCTGGTGGCTGCAAGGCCCCATTCGCTTGCCTGGGGTTGACCGGGTGGCTGTAAGGCCCCATTCGCTTACCTGGGGTTGACCCGGTGGCTTCAAGGCCCCATTCACTTGCCTGGGGTTGACCTGGTGGATGAAGGGCCCCATAGGCTTGCAGGCAATTGACCTGGTGGCTGGAGGGCCCCATTCGCTCTACCTGGGGTTGACCTGGTGGCTGCAGGGCCCCACTCACTGGCAATGAGTGGACCCTGTGGCTGCAAGGCCACTTTCGCTTGCATTGGGTTGACCTGGTGGCTACAAGGCCCCATTCGCTTGCCTGGGGTTGACCTGGTGTCTGCAAGGCCCCATTCACTTGCCTGGGGTTGACCTGGTGTCTGCAAGGCCCCATTCACTTGCCTGGGGTTGACCTGGTGGCTACAAGGCCCCATTCGCTTGCCTGGGGTTGACCTGGTGTCTCCAAGGCCCCATTCACTTGCCTGGGGTTGACCTGGTGGTTGCGAGTCCCCGTTCGATTGTCTGGGATTGACCTGGTGGCTGCAAGGCCCCATTCGCTTGCTCGGGGTTGACCCTGTGGCTGTAAGGCCCCCTTCACTTGAATTGGGTTGACCCGGTGTCTGCAATGCCCAGTAGGCTTTCTTGGGGTTCACCTGGTGGCTGCAGTGCTAGATAGGCCTGCAGGGGGTTGACCTAGTAGATGCAAGCCCAGTTCTCTTGTCCGGGGTTGACTTCGTGGCTGCAAGGCCCCATTCAGTTGGATTGAGTTGACCTGGTGGCTGCAAGGCCCCATTCGCTCTCCTGGGGTTGACCTGGTGGCTGCAGGGCCCCACTCACTGGCAATGAGTGGACCCTGTGGCTGCAAGGCCACTTTCGCTTGCATTGGGTTGACATGTTGTCTGCAAGGCCCCATTAGCTTGCATTGCGTTGACCTGGTGTCTGCAAGGCCCCATTCGCTTGCATTGCGTTGACCTGGTGGGTGCAAGGCCCCATTCGTTTTCGTGGGGTTGACCTGGTGGCTGCAGGGCCCCAAAGGCCTGCAGGGGGTTGACCTTGTGGCTGCAAGGCCCCGGAGGCTTGTCTGGAGTTGAGCTGGTGGCTGCAAGGCCCCGTTCGCTTCCCTGGGGTTGACCTGGTGGCTGCAAGGCCCCATTCGCTTCCCTGTGCTTGAGCTGGGCTCCAAAATTCCTTCTAGGCATGCCTGGGGTTGGGCTGCTGCCCCAACTTGCTGCAGGCCGGGGCTACACTCCCAAACAAACACCGTGAGTGTGGACTGAGGACTCGCACAACCACCAGGGGCTTAAGCCTCTATCAAGTACCCCCGTGACCCGGGCTTAAGCTTTTAAGGAGTGCCCCCAGAACCGGTGCCAGGCCCCATTCTCTTAGCTGGGGTTGACCTGGTGGCTGCTAAGGCCCCATTTGCTTGCCTGGGGTTGACCTGGTGGCTGCAAGGCCCCATTCGCTTGCCTGGGGTTGACCTGTTGGCTGCGAGGCCCCATTCGCTTGCCTGGGGTTGACCTGTTGGCTGCAAGGCCCCATTCGCTTGTCTGGAGTTCACCTGGTGTCTGCAAGGCCCCATTCGCTTGATTGGAGTTGACCTGGTGTGTGCAAGGTTCCATTCGTTTGCATTGGGTTGACCTGGTGGCTGCAAGACCCCGTAGGCTTGTCTGGGGTTGACCTGGTGACTGCAATCCCCATTCGCTTGTCTGGAGTTGATCTGGTGACTGCAAGGCGCCATTCGCTTGTCTGGAGTTGACCTGGTGACTGCAACGCCGCATTCGCTTGCCTGGGGTTGACCTGGTGGCTGCAAGGCCCCATTCGCTTGCCTGGGGTTGACCTGGTGGCTGCAAGGCCCCGTAGGCTTGCCTGGGGTTGACCTGGTGGCTGCAAGGCCCCATTTGCTTTCCTGGGGTTGACGTGGTGGCTGGAAGGCCCCATTTGCTTGCCTGGGGTAGACCTGGTGGCTGCAAGGCCCTATTCACTTGCCTGGGGTTGACCTGTTGCCTGCAAGACCCCATTTGCTTTCCTGGGGTTGACTTGGTGTCTGCAAGGGCCCATTCACTTGCCTGGGATTGAGCTGGTGGCTGCAAGGCCCCATTCACTTGTATGGGGTTGACCTGGTGGCTGCAAGGCCCCATTCGCTTGTCTGGGGTAGACCTGGTGGCTGCAAGGCCCCATTCGCTTGCCTGCAATTGACCTGGTGGCTGCAAGGCCCCATTCGCTTGCCTGGGGTTGACCTGATGTCTGCAAGGCCCCATTCGTTTTCCTGGGGTTGACATGGTGGCTGCAGGGCCCCAAAGGCCTGCAGGGGGTTGACTTTGTGGCTGCAAGTCCCCGGAGGCTTGTCTGGAGTTGACCTGGTGGCTGCAAGGCCCCATTCGCTTGCCTGGGGTTGACCTGTTGGCTGCAAGGCCCCATTTTCTTGCCTGGGGTTGACCTGGTGGCTGCAAGGCCCCATTCACTTGCCTGGGGTTGACCTGGTGGCTGCAAGTCCCCGTTCGCTTGCCTGGGTTTGACCTGGTGATTGCAAGGCCCCGTTCGCTTGCCTGGGGTTGACCTGGTGGCTGCAAGGCCCCGTTCGCTTGCCTGGGGTTGACCTGGTGGCTGCAAGGCCCCATTCGCTTGCCTGGTGTTGACCTGGTGGCTGCAAGGCCCCATTCGCTTACCTGGGGTTGACCTGGTGGCTGCAAGGCCCCATTCACTTGCCTGGGGTTGACCTGGTGGATGAAGGGCCCCATAGGCTTGCAGGCAGTTGACCTGGTGGCTGGAGGGCCCCATTCGCTCTACCTGCGGTTGCCCTTGTGGCTGGAAGGCCCCATTCGATTATCTGGGATTGACCTGGTGGCTGCAAGGCCCCATTCGCTTCTCTGGGGTTGACCTGGTGGCTGCAAGGCCCCATTCGCTTGCTCGGGGTTGACCCTGTGGCTGTAAGGCCCCCTTCACTTGAATTGGGTTGACCCGGTGTCTGCACTGCCCAGTAGGCTTTCTTGGGGTTCACCTGGTGGCTGCAGTGCTAGATAGGCCTGCAGGGGGTTGACCTGGTAGATGCAAGCCCCATTCTCTTGTCCGGGGTTGACTTCGTGGCTGCAAGGCCCCATTCAGTGGGATTGAGTTGACCTGGTGGCTGCAAGGCCCCATTTGCTCTCCTGGGGTTGACCTGGTGGCTGCAGGGCCCCAAAGGCCTGCAGGGGGTTGACCTTGTGGCTGCAAGGCCCCGGAGGCTTGCCTGGAGTTGACCTGGTGGCTGCAAGGCCCCATTCGCCTCCCTGGGGTTGACCTGGTGGCTGCAAGGCCCCATTCGCTTCCCTGGGCTTGAGCTGGGCTCCAAAATTCCCTCTAGGCATGCCTGGGGTTGGGCTGCTGCCCCAACTTGCTGCAGGCCGGGGCTACACTCCCAAACAAACACCGTGAGTGTGGACTGAGGACTCGCACAACCAGCAGGGGCTTAAGCCTCTATCAAGTACCCCCGTGACCCGGGCTTAAGCTTTTAAGGAGTGCCCCCAGAACCGGTGCCAGGCCCCATTCTCTTGCCTGGGGTTGACCTGGTGCCTGCAAGGCCCCATTTGCTATCCTGGGGTTGACCTGGTGGCTGGAAGGCCCCATTTGCTTGCCTGGGGTTGACCTGGTGGCTGCAAGGCCCTATTCACTTGCCTGGGGTTGACCTGGTGGCTGCATGGCCCCATTTGCTTTCCTGGGGTTGACCTGGTGTCTGCAAGGGCCCATTCACTTGCCTGGGATTGAGCTGGTGGCTGCAAGGCCCCATTCACTTCTACGGGGTTGAGCTGGTGGCTCCAAGGCCCCATTCACTTGTCTGGGGTAGACCTGGTGGCTGCAAGGCCCCATTCGCTTGCCTGAAATTGACCTGGTGGCTGCAAGGCCCCATTCCCTTGCCTGGGGTTGACCTGGTGGCTGCAACGCCCCATTCGTTTTCCTGGGGTTGACATGGTGGCTGCAGGGCCCCAAAGGCCTGCAGGGGGTTGACTTTGTGGCTGCAAGTCCCCGGAGGCTTGTCTGGAGTTGAGCTGGTGGCTGCAAGGCCCCATTCGCTTTCCTGGGGTTGACCTGGTGGCTGCAAGGCCCCGTTCGCTTGCCTGGGGTTGACCTGGTGGCTGCAAGGCCCCATTCACTTTCCTGGGGTTGACCTGGTGGCTGCAAGGCCCCATTCGCTTGCCTGGGGTTGACCTGGTGAATGCAAGGCCCCGTTCGCTTGCCTGGGGTTGACCTGGTGGCTGCAAGGCCCCGTTCACTTGCCTGGGGTTGACCTGGTGGCTGCAAGGCCCCATTCAATTGCCTGGTGTTGACCTGGTGGATGAAGGGCCCCATAGGCTTGCAGGCAGTTGACCTGGTGGCTGGAGGACCCCATTCGCTCTACCGGGGGTTGACCTGGTGGCTGGAAGGCCCCATTCGATTGTCTGGGATTGACCTGGTGGCTGCAAGGCCCCATTCGCTTCTCTGGGGTTGACCTGGTGGCTGGAAGGCCCCATTCGCTTGCTCGGGGTTGACCCTGTGGCTGTAAGGCCCCCTTCACTTGAATTGGGTTGACCCGGTGTCTGCAATGCCCAGTAGGCTTTCTTGGGGTTCACCTGGTGGCTGCAGTGCTAGATAGGCCTGCAGGGGGTTGACCTGGTAGATGCAAGCCCAATTCTCTTGTCCGGGGTTGACTTGGTGGCTGCAAGGCCCCATTCAGTGGGATTGAGTTGACCTGGTGGCTGCAAGGCCCCATTCGCTCTCCTGGGGTTGACCTGGTGGCTGCAGGGCCCCACTCACTTGCAATGGGTGGACCCTGTGGCTGCAAGGCCACATTCGCTTGAATTGGGTTGACATGTTGTCTGCAAGGCCCCATTAGCTTGCATTGCGTTGACCTGGTGTCTGCAAGGCCCCATTCGCTTGCATTGCGTTGACCTGGTGGGTGCAAGGCCCCATTCGTTTTCGTGGGGTTGACCTGGTGGCTGCAGGGCCCCAAAGGCCTGCAGGGGGTTGACCTTGTGGCTGCAAGGCCCCGGAGGCTTGTCTGGAGTTGAGCTGGTGGCTGCAAGGCCCCATTCGCTTGCCTGGGGTTGACCTGTTGGCTGCAAGGCCCCATTCGCTTGTCTGGAGTTCACCTGGTGTCTGCAAGCCCCATTCGCTTGATTGGAGTTGACCTGGTGTGTGCAAGGTTCCATTCGTTTGCATTGGGTTGACCTGGTGGCTGCAAGACCCCGTAGGCTTGTCTGGGGTTGACCTGGTGACTGCAATCCCCATTCGCTTGTCTGGAGTTGATCTGGTGACTGCAAGGCCCCATTCGCTTGACTGGAGTTGACCTGGTGACTGCAACGCCGCATTCGCTTGCCTGGGGTTGACCTGGTGGCTGCAAGGCCCCATTCGCTTGCCTGGGGTTGACCAGGTGGCTGCAAGGCCCCGTAGGCTTGCCTGGGGTTCACCCGGTGGCTGCAAGGCCCCATTTGCTTTCCTGGGGTTGACCTGGTGGCTGGAAGGCCCCATTTGCTTGCCTGGGGTTGACTTGGTGGCTGCAAGGCCCTATTCACTTGCCTGGGGTTGACCTGGTGGCTGCATGGCCCCATTTGCTTTCCTGGGGTTGACCTGGTGTCTGCAAGGGCCCATTCACTTGCCTGGGATTGAGCTGGTGGCTGCAAGGCCCCATTCACTTCTAATGGGTTGAGCTGGTGGCTCCAAGGCCCCATTCGCTTGTCTGGGGTAGACCTGGTGGCTGCAAGGCCCCATTCGCTTGCCTGGAATTGACCTGGTGGCTGCAAGGCCCCATTCGCTTGCCTGGGGTTGACCTGGTGGCTGCAAGGCCCCATTCGTTTTCGTGGGGTTGACCTGGTGGCTGCAGGGCCCCAAAGGCCTGCAGGGGGTTGACCTTGTGGCTGCAAGGCCCCGGAGGCTTGTCTGGAGTTGAGCTGGTGGCTGCAAGGCCCCATTCGCTTGCCTGGGGTTGACCTGGTGGCTGCAAGGCCCCGTAGGCTTGCCTGGGGTTGACCTGGTGGCTGCAAGGCCCCATTTGCTTTCCTGGGGTTGACCTGGTGGCTGGAAGGCCCCATTTGCTTGCCTGGGGTTGACCTGGTGGCTGCAAGGCCCTATTCACTTGCCTGGGGTTGACCTGGTGGCTGCAAGGCCCCATTTGCTTTCCTTGGGTTGAACTGGTGTCTGCAAGGGCCCATTCACTTGCCTGGGATTGAGCTGGTGGCTGCAAGGCCCCATTCACTTGTATGGGGTTCAGCTGGTGGCTCCAAGGCCCCATTCGCTTGTCTGGGGTAGACCTGGTGCCTGCAAGGCCCCATTCGCTTGCCTGGAATTGACCTGGTGGCTGCAAGGCCCCATTCGCTTGCCTGGGGATGACATGATGGCTGCAAGGCCCCATTCGTTTTCCTGGGGTTGACATGGTGGCTGCAGGGCCCCAAAGGCGTGCAGAGGGTTGACTTTGTGGCTGCAAGTCCTGGAGGCTTGTCTGGAGTTGACCTGGTGGCTGCAAGGCCCCATTCGCTTGCCTGGGGTTGACCTGGTGGCTGCAAGGCCCCATTCGCTTGCCTGGGGTTGACCTGGTGTCTGCAAGGCCCCATTCACTTGCCTGGGGTTGACCTGGTGGTTGCGAGTCCCCGTTCGCTTGCCTGGGGTTGACCTGGTGATTGCAAGGCCCCGTTCGCTTGCCTGGGGTTGACCTGGTGGCTGCAAGGCCCCGTTCGCTTGCCTGGGGTTGACCTGGTGGCTGCAAGGCCCCATTCGCTTGCCTGGTGTAGACCTGGTGGCTGCAAGGCCCCATTCGCTTGTCTGGGCTAGACCTGGTGGCTGCAAGGCCCCATTCGCTTGCCTGGAATTGACCTGTTGGCTGCAAGGCCCCATTCGCTTGTCTGGAGTTCACCTCTTGTCTGCAAGCCCCATTCGCTTGATTGGAGTTGACCTGGTGTGTGCAAGGTTCCATTCGTTTGCATTGGGTTGACCTGGTGGCTGCAAGACCCCGTAGGCTTGTCTGGGGTTGACCTGGTGACTGCAATCCCCATTCGCTTGTCTGGAGTTGGTCTGGTGACTGCAAGGCCCCATTCGCTTGTCTGGAGTTGACCTGGTGACTGCAACGCCGCATTCGCTTGCCTGGGGTTGATCTGGTGGCTGCAAGGCCCCATTCGCTTGCCTGGGGTTGACCTGGTGGCTGCAAGGCCCCGTAGGCTTGCCTTGGGTTGACCTGGTGGCTGCAAGGCCCCATTTGCTTTCCTGGGGTTGACCTGGTCCTGGAAGGCCCCATTTGCTTGCCTGGGGTTGACCTGGTGGCTGCAAGGCCCTATTCACTTGCCTGGGGTTGACCTGGTGGCTGCATGGCCCCATTTGCTTTCCTGGGGTTGACCTGGTGTCTGCAATGGCCCATTCACTTGCCTGGGATTGAGCTGGTGGCTGCAAGGCCCCATTCACTTGTATGGGGTTGAGCTGGTGGCTCCAAGGCTCCATTCGCTTGTCTGGGGTAGACCTGGTGGCTGCAAGGCCCTATTCGCTTGCCTGGAATTGACCTGGTGGCTGCAAGGCCCCATTCGCTTGCCTGGGGTTGACCTGATGGCTGCAAGGCCCCATTCGTTTTCCTGGGGTTGACGTGGTGGCTGCAGGGCCCCAAAGGCGTGCAGGGGGTTGACTTTGTGGCTGCAAGTCCCCGGAGGCTTGTCTGGAGTTGACCTGGTGGCTGCAAGGCCCCATTCGCTTGCCTGGGGTTGACCTGGTGGCTACAAGGCCCCATTCGCTTGCCTGGGGTTGACCTGGTGTCTGCAAGGCCCCATTCACTTGCCTGGGGTTGACCTGGTGGTTGCGAGTCCCCGTTCGCTTGCCTGGGGTTGACCTGGTGATTGCAAGGCCCCGTTCGCTTGCCTGGGGTTGACCTGGTGGCTGCAAGGCCCCGTTCGCTTGCCTGGGGTTGACCTGGTGGCTGCAAGGCCCCATTCGCTTGCCTGGTGTTGACCTGGTGGCTGCAAGGCCCCATTCGCTTCTCTGGGCTAGACCTGGTGGCTGCAAGGCCCCATTCGCTTGCCTGGAATTGACCTGTTGGCTGCAAGGCCCCATTCGCTTGTCTGGAGTTCACCTCGTGTCTGCAAGCCCCATTCGCTTGATTGGAGTTGACCTGGTGTGTGCAAGGTTCCATTCGTTTGCATTGGGTTGACCTGGTGGCTGCAAGACCCCGTAGGCTTGTCTGGGGTTGACCTGGTGACTGCAATCCCCATTCGCTTGTCTGGAGTTGATCTGGTGACTGCAAGGCCCCATTCGCTTGTCTGGAGTTGACCTGGTGACTGCAACGCCGCATTCGCTTGCCTGGGGTTGACCTGGTGGCTGCAAGGCCCCATTCGCTTGCCTGGGGTTGACCTGGTGGCTGCAAGGCCCCGTAGGCTTGCCTGGGGTTGACCTGGTGGCTGCAAAGCCCCATTTGCTTTCCTGGGGTTGACCTGGTCCTGGAAGGCCCCATTTGCTTGCCTGGGGTTGACCTGGTGGCTGCAAGGCCCTATTCACTTGCCTGGGGTTGACCTGGTGGCTGCAAGGCCCCATTTGCTTTCCTGGGGTTGACCTGGTGTCTGCAAGGGCCCATTCACTTGCCTGGGATTGAGCTGGTGGCTGCAAGGCCCCATTCACTTCTACGGGGTTGAGCTGGTAGCTGCAAGGCCCCATTCACTTGCCTGGGGTTGACCTGGTGGCTGCAAGGCCCCGTTCGCTTGCCTGGGGGTTGACCTGGTGGTTGCAAGGCCCCGTTCGCTTGCCTGGGGTTGACCTGGTGGCTGCAAGGCCCCGTTCGCTTGCCTGGGGTTGACCTGGTGGCTGCAAGGCCCCATTCGCTTGCCTGGGGTTGACCGGGTGGCTGCAAGGCCCCATTCGCTTACCTGGGGTTGACCCGGTGGCTTCAAGGCCCCATTCACTTGCCTGGGGTTGACCTGGTGGATGAAGGGCCCCATAGGCTTGCAGGCAGTTGACCTGGTGGCTGGAGGGCCCCATTCGCTCTACCTGGGGTTGACCTGGTGGCTGCAGGGCCCCACTCACTGGCAATGAGTGGACCCTGTGGCTGCAAGGCCACTTTCGCTTGCATTGGGTTGACCTGGTGGCTACAAGGCCCCATTCGCTTGCCTGGGGTTGACCTGGTGTCTGCAAGGCCCCATTCACTTGCCTGGGGTTGACCTGGTGTCTGCAAGGCCCCATTCACTTGCCTGGGGTTGACCTGGTGGCTACAAGGCCCCATTCGCTTGCCTGGGGTTGACCTGGTGTCTGCAAGGCCCCATTCACTTGCCTGGGGTTGACCTGGTGGTTGCGAGTCCCCGTTCGATTGTCTGGGATTGACCTGGTGGCTGCAAGGCCCCATTCGCTTGCTCGGGGTTGACCCTGTGGCTGTAAGGCCCCCTTCACTTGAATTGGGTTGACCCGGTGTCTGCAATGCCCAGTAGGCTTTCTTGGGGTTCACCTGGTGGCTGCAGTGCTAGATAGGCCTGCAGGGGGTTGACCTGGTAGATGCAAGCCCAATTCTCTTGTCCGGGGTTGACTTCGTGGCTGCAAGGCCCCATTCAGTTGGATTGAGTTGACCTGGTGGCTGCAAGGCCCCATTCGCTCTCCTGGGGTTGACCTGGTGGCTGCAGGGCCCCACTCACTGGCAATGAGTGGACCCTGTGGCTGCAAGGCCACTTTCGCTTGCATTGGGTTGACATGTTGTCTGCAAGGCCCCATTAGCTTGCATTGCGTTGACCTGGTGTCTGCAAGGCCCCATTCGCTTGCATTGCGTTGACCTGGTGGGTGCAAGGCCCCATTCGTTTTCGTGGGGTTGACCTGGTGGCTGCAGGGCCCCAAAGTTCTGCAGGGGGTTGACCTTGTGGCTGCAAGGCCCCGGAGGCTTGTCTGGAGTTGAGCTGGTGGCTGCAAGGCCCCATTCGCTTTCCTGGGGTTGACCTGGTGGCTGCAAGGCCCCATTCGCTTCCCTGGGCTTGAGCTGGGCTCCAAAATTCCTTCTAGGCATGCCTGGGGTTGGGCTGCTGCCCCAACTTGCTGCAGGCCGGGGCTACACTCCCAAACAAACACCGTGAGTGTGGACTGAGGACTCGCACAACCAGCAGGGGCTTAAGCCTCTATCAAGTACCCCCGTGACCCGGGCTTAAGCTTTTAAGGAGTGCCCCCAGAACCGGTGCCAGGCCCCATTCTCTTAGCTGGGGTTGACCTGGTGGCTGCAAGGCCCCATTTGCTTGCCTGGGGTTGACCTGGTGGCTGCAAGGCCCCATTCGCTTGCCTGGGGTTGACCTGTTGGCTGCGAGGCCCCATTCGCTTGCCTGGGGTTGACCTGTTGGCTGCAAGGCCCCATTCGCTTGTCTGGAGTTCACCTGGTGTCTGCAAGGCCCCATTCGCTTGATTGGAGTTGACCTGGTGTGTGCAAGGTTCCATTCGTTTGCATTGGGTTGACCTGGTGGCTGCAAGACCCCGTAGGCTTGTCTGGGGTTGACCTGGTGACTGCAATCCCCATTCGCTTGTCTGGAGTTGATCTGGTGACTGCAAGGCGCCATTCGCTTGTCTGGAGTTGACCTGGTGACTGCAACGCCGCATTCGCTTGCCTGGGGTTGACCTGGTGGCTGCAAGGCCCCATTCGCTTGCCTGGGGTTGACCTGGTGGCTGCAAGGCCCCGTAGGCTTGCCTGGGGTTGACCTGGTGGCTGCAAGGTCCCATTTGCTTTCCTGGGGTTGACGTGGTGGCTGGAAGGCCCCATTTGCTTGCCTGGGGTTGACCTGGTGGCTGCAAGGCCCTATTCACTTGCCTGGGGTTGACCTGTTGCCTGCAAGACCCCATTTGCTTTCCTGGGGTTGACCTGGTGTCTGCAAGGGCCCATTCACTTGCCTGGGATTGAGCTGGTGGCTGCAAGGCCCCATTCACTTGTATGGGGTTGAGCTGGTGGCTGCAAGGCCCCATTCGCTTGTCTGGGGTAGACCTGGTGGCTGCAAGGCCCCATTCGCTTGCCTGCAATTGACCTGGTGGCTGCAAGGCCCCATTCGCTTGCCTGGGGTTGACCTGATGTCTGCAAGGCCCCATTCGTTTTCCTGGGGTTGACATGGTGGCTGCAGGGCCCCAAAGGCCTGCAGGGGGTTGACTTTGTGGCTGCAAGTCCCCGGAGGCTTGTCTGGAGTTGACCTGGTGGCTGCAAGGCCCCATTCGCTTGCCTGGGGTTGACCTGTTGGCTGCAAGGCCCCATTTTCTTGCCTGGGGTTGACCTGGTGGCTGCAAGGCCCCATTCACTTGCCTGGGGTTGACCTGGTGGCTGCAAGTCCCCGTTCGCTTGCCTGGGTTTGACCTGGTGATTGCAAGGACCCGTTCGCTTGCCTGGGGTTGACCTGGTGGCTGCAAGGCCCCGTTCGCTTGCCTGGGGTTGACCTGGTGGCTGCAAGGCCCCATTCGCTTGCCTGGTGTTGACCTGGTGGCTGCAAGGCCCCATTCGCTTACCTGGGGTTGACCTGGTGGCTGCAAGGCCCCATTCACTTGCCTGGGGTTGACCTGGTGGATGAAGGGCCCCATAGGCTTGCAGGCAGTTGACCTGGTGGCTGGAGGGCCCCATTCGCTCTACCTGCGGTTGCCCTTGTGGCTGGAAGGCCCCATTCGATTATCTGGGATTGACCTGGTGGCTGCAAGGCCCCATTCGCTTCTCTGGGGTTGACCTGGTGGCTGCAAGGCCCCATTCGCTTGCTCGGGGTTGACCCTGTGGCTGTAAGGCCCCCTTCACTTGAATTGGGTTGACCCGGTGTCTGCACTGCCCAGTAGGCTTTCTTGGGGTTCACCTGGTGGCTGCAGTGCTAGATAGGCCTGCAGGGGGTTGACCTGGTAGATGCAAGCCCCATTCTCTTGTCCGGGGTTGACTTCGTGGCTGCAAGGCCCCATTCAGTGGGATTGAGTTGACCTGGTGGCTGCAAGGCCCCATTTGCTCTCCTGGGGTTGACCTGGTGGCTGCAGGGCCCCAAAGGCCTGCAGGGGGTTGACCTTGTGGCTGCAAGGCCCCGGAGGCTTGCCTGGAGTTGACCTGGTGGCTGCAAGGCCCCATTCGCCTCCCTGGGGTTGACCTGGTGGCTGCAAGGCCCCATTCGCTTCCCTGGGCTTGAGCTGGGCTCCAAAATTCCCTCTAGGCATGCCTGGGGTTGGGCTGCTGCCCCAACTTGCTGCAGGCCGGGGCTACACTCCCAAACAAACACCGTGAGTGTGGACTGAGGACTCGCACAACCAGCAGGGGCTTAAGCCTCTATCAAGTACCCCCGTGACCCGGGCTTAAGCTTTTAAGGAGTGCCCCCAGAACCGGTGCCAGGCCCCATTCTCTTGCCTGGGGTTGACCTGGTGCCTGCAAGGCCCCATTTGCTATCCTGGGGTTGACCTGGTGGCTGGAAGGCCCCATTTGCTTGCCTGGGGTTGACCTGGTGGCTGCAAGGCCCTATTCACTTGCCTGGGGTTGACCTGGTGGCTGCATGGCCCCATTTGCTTTCCTGGGGTTGACCTGGTGTCTGCAAGGGCCCATTCACTTGCCTGGGATTGAGCTGGTGGCTGCAAGGCCCCATTCACTTCTACGGGGTTGAGCTGGTGGCTCCAAGGCCCCATTCACTTGTCTGGGGTAGACCTGGTGGCTGCAAGGCCCCATTCGCTTGCCTGAAATTGACCTGGTGGCTGCAAGGCCCCATTCGCTTGCCTGGGGTTGACCTGGTGGCTGCAAGGCCCCATTCGTTTTCCTGGGGTTGACATGGTGGCTGCAGGGCCCCAAAGGCCTGCAGGGGGTTGACTTTGTGGCTGCAAGTCCCCGGAGGCTTGTCTGGAGTTGAGCTGGTGGCTGCAAGGCCCCATTCGCTTTCCTGGGGTTGACCTGGTGGCTGCAAGGCCCCGTTCGCTTGCCTGGGGTTGACCTGGTGGCTGCAAGGCCCCATTCACTTTCCTGGGGTTGACCTGGTGGCTGCAAGGCCCCATTCGCTTGCCTGGGGTTGACCTGGTGAATGCAAGGCCCCGTTCGCTTGCCTGGGGTTGACCTGGTGGCTGCAAGGCCCCGTTCACTTGCCTGGGGTTGACCTGGTGGCTGCAAGGCCCCATTCAATTGCCTTGTGTTGACCTGGTGGATGAAGGGCCCCATAGGCTTGCAGGCAGTTGACCTGGTGGCTGGAGGACCCCATTCGCTCTACCGGGGGTTGACCTGGTGGCTGGAAGGCCCCATTCGATTGTCTGGGATTGACCTGGTGGCTGCAAGGCCCCATTCGCTTCTCTGGGGTTGACCTGGTGGCTGCAAGGCCCCATTCGCTTGCTCGGGGTTGACCCTGTGGCTGTAAGGCCCCCTTCACTTGAATTGGGTTGACCCGGTGTCTGCAATGCCCAGTAGGCTTTCTTGGGGTTCACCTGGTGGCTGCAGTGCTAGATAGGCCTGCAGGGGGTTGACCTGGTAGATGCAAGCCCAATTCTCTTGTCCGGGGTTGACTTCGTGGCTGCAAGGCCCCATTCAGTGGGATTGAGTTGACCTGGTGGCTGCAAGGCCCCATTCGCTCTCCTGGGGTTGACCTGGTGGCTGCAGGGCCCCACTCACTTGCAATGGGTGGCGCCTGTGGCTGCAAGGCCACATTCGCTTGAATTGGGTTGACATGTTGTCTGCAAGGCCCCATTAGCTTGCATTGCGTTGACCTGGTGTCTGCAAGGCCCCATTCGCTTGCATTGCGTTGACCTGGTGGGTGCAAGGCCCCATTCGTTTTCGTGGGGTTGACCTGGTGGCTGCAGGGCCCCAAGGGCCTGCAGGGGGTTGACCTTGTGGCTGCAAGGCCCCGGAGGCTTGTCTGGAGTTGACCTGGTGGCTGCAAGGCCCCATTCGCTTGCCTGGGGTTGACCTGTTGGCTGCAAGGCCCCATTCGCTTGTCTGGAGTTCACCTGGTGTCTGCAAGCCCCATTCGCTTGATTGGAGTTGACCTGGTGTGTGCAAGGTTCCATTCGTTTGCATTGGGTTGAGCTGGTGGCTGCAAGACCCCGTAGGCTTGTCTGGGGTTGACCTGGTGACTGCAATCCCCATTCGCTTGTCTGGAGTTGATCTGGTGACTGCAAGGCCCCATTCGCTTGTCTGGAGTTCACCTGGTGTCTGCAAGGCCCCATTCGCTTGATTGGAGTTGACCTGGTGTGTGCAAGGTTCCATTCGTTTGCATTGGGTTGACCTGGTGGCTGCAAGACCCCGTAGGCTTGTCTGGGGTTGACCTGGTGACTGCAATCCCCATTCGCTTGTCTGGAGTTGATCTGGTGACTGCAAGGCCCCATTCGCTTGTCTGGAGTACACCTGGTGACTGCAACGCCGCATTCGTAGGCTTGCCTGGGGTTCACCCGGTGGCTGCAAGGCCCCATTTGCTTTCCTGGGGTTGACCTGGTGGCTGGAAGGCCCCATTTGCTTGCCTGGGGTTGACTTGGTGGCTGCAAGGCCCTATTCACTTGCCTGGGGTTGACCTGGTGGCTGCATGGCCCCATTTGCTTTCCTGGGGTTGACCTGGTGTCTGCAAGGGCCCATTCACTTGCCTGGGATTGAGCTGGTGGCTGCAAGGCCCCATTCACTTCTACGGGGTTGAGCTGGTGGCTCCAAGGCCCCATTCGCTTGTCTGGGGTAGACCTGGTGGCTGCAAGGCCCCATTCGCTTGCCTGGAATTGACCTGGTGGCTGCAAGGCCCCATTCGCTTGCCTGGGGTTGACCTGGTGGCTGCAAGGCCCCATTCGTTTTCGTGGGGTTGACCTGGTGGCTGCAGGGCCCCAAAGGCCTGCAGGGGGTTGACCTTGTGGCTGCAAGGCCCCGGAGGCTTGTCTGGAGTTGAGCTGGTGGCTGCAAGGCCCCATTCGCTTGCCTGGGGTTGACCTGGTGGCTGCAAGGCCCCGTAGGCTTGCCTGGGGTTGACCTGGTGGCTGCAAGGCCCCATTTGCTTTCCTGGGGTTGACCTGGTGGCTGGAAGGCCCCATTTGCTTGCCTGGGGTTGACCTGGTGGCTGCAAGGCCCTATTCACTTGCCTGGGGTTGACCTGGTGGCTGCAAGGCCCCATTTGCTTTCCTTGGGTTGACCTGGTGTCTGCAAGGGCCCATTCACTTGCCTGGGATTGAGCTGGTGGCTGCAAGGCCCCATTCACTTGTATGGGGTTGAGCTGGTGGCTCCAAGGCCCCATTCGCTTGTCTGGGGTAGACCTGGTGCCTGCAAGGCCCCATTCGCTTGCCTGGAATTGACCTGGTGGCTGCAAGGCCCCATTCGTTTGCCTGGGGATGACCTGATGGCTGCAAGGCCCCATTCGTTTTCCTGGGGTTGACATGGTGGCTGCAGGGCCCCAAAGGCCTGCAGGGGGTTGACTTTGTGGCTGCAAGTCCCCTGAGGCTTGTCTGGAGTTGACCTGGTGGCTGCAAGGCCCCATTCGCTTGCCTGGGGTTGACCTGGTGGCTGCAAGGCCCCATTCGCTTGCATTGCGTTGACCTCGTTGACCTGGTGATCTGGTGGCTGCAAGGCCCCGTTCGCTTGCCTGGGGTTTACCTGGTGGCTGCAAGGCCCCGTTCGCTTGCCTGGGGTTTACCTGGTGGCTGCAAGGCCCCATTCGCTTACCTGGGGTTGACCTGGTGGCTGCAAGGCCCCATTCACTTGCCTGGGGTTGACCTGGTGGATGAAGGGCCCCATAGGCTTGCAGGCAGTTGACCTGGTGGCTGGAGGGCCCCATTCGCTCTACCTGGGGTTGACCTGGTGGCTGGAAGGCCGCATTCGATTGTCTGGGATTGACCTGGTGGCTGCAAGGCCCCATTCGCTTCTCTGGAGTTCACCTCTTGTCTGCAAGGCCCCATTCGCTTGATTGGAGTTGACCCTGGTGTGCTGCAAGGTTCCATTCGTTTGCATTGGGTTGACCTGGTGGCTGCAATGACCCCGTAGGCTTGTTGGGGTTCACCTGGTGGCTGCAGTGCTAGATAGGCCTGCAGGGGGTTGACCTGGTAGACTGCAAGCCCCATTCGCTTGTCTGGGGTTGGTCTTCGTGGCTGCAAGGCCCCATTCAGCTTGGATCTGGAGTTGACCTGGTGGCTGCAAGGCCGCATTCGCTCTGCCTGGGGTTGACCTGGTGGCTGCAAGGCCCCATTCACTTGCAATGGGGTTGACCCTGGTGGCTGCAAGGCCCCATTCGCTTGCCTTGGGTTGACCTGGTGTCTGCAAGGCCCCATTTGCTTGCCTGGGGTTGACCTGGTTTCTGCAAGGCCCCATTCGCTTGCCTGGGGTTGACCTGGTGGCTGCAAGGCCCTATTCACTTGCCTGGGGTTGACCTGGTGGCTGCATGGCCCCATTTGCTTTCCTGGGGTTGACCTGGTGTCTGCAATGGCCCATTCACTTGCCTGGGATTGAGCTGGTGGCTGCAAGGCCCCATTCACTTGTATGGGGTTGAGCTGGTGGCTCCAAGGCTCCATTCGCTTGTCTGGGGTAGACCTGGTGGCTGCAAGGCCCTATTCGCTTGCCTGGAATTGACCTGGTGGCTGCAAGGCCCCATTCGCTTGCCTGGGGTTGACCTGATGGCTGCAAGGCCCCATTCGTTTTCCTGGGGTTGACCTGTGGTGGCTGCAGGGCCCCAAAGGCGTGCAGGGGGTTGACTTTGTGGCTGCAAGTCCCCGGAGGCTTGTCTGGAGTTGACCTGGTGGCTGCAAGGCCCCATTCGCTTGCCTGGGGTTGACCTGGTGGCTGCAAGGCCCCATTCGCTTGCCTGGGGTTGACCTGGTGTCTGCAAGGCCCCATTCACTTGCCTGGGGTTGACCTGGTGGTTGCGAGTCCCCGTTCGCTTGCCTGGGGTTGACCTGGTGATTGCAAGGCCCCGTTCGCTTGCCTGGGGTTGACCTGGTGGCTGCAAGGCCCCGTTCGCTTGCCTGGGGTTGACCTGGTGGCTGGAAGGCCCCATTTGCTTGCCTGGTGTTGACCTGGTG
>NW_028324481.1:0-19403 GCF_052110815.1 Crocodylus siamensis | reverse complement strand
GCTTGCAAACACAGTTAGTTGGTCAGAAGCTGATTTGGGCATCAATGCCCCACTCTGACCTGGTTTGCAAACAAATACATCCTTTTGTGCAGACTAATAACTGTGTGTCTGTGATCTTTGCGGGCCTCCAGAGAAACGAACCGCTTTTGTGCAACAAACCCATGTAGATTAACCAGTACCAGCAGTGACTGAAAGGAACTTCTCTTTGGCTGAAAATGCAGAACTGCAATGTCTATTTCTTTATGCCTTAGATGTGGAAGGGCTCCCGAGAAGGCACCCATTGAGAGCCACTGACGATGCCATTGCACTAGAACATGAAGGAGTGATTTCAGGAGGCTTTTGGATTCAGTGGGACAATTTCTCTTTGTTGATAGTGCTGGGCCCCAGAGGTGTGCCAGGAGTAAGCGCTCCCCCTGGGTTGTAAAGAGTTAAGCAGCGGGGTGGGGCCTCCCCAAACCCAGTCAAGCCAGACCCAGAGAGCTGGGTGCAACTACAGCCACAAGGCTACTTGGAGGGCTAGCAGGAAGGGCAAAGGGAAGAAGGAGCTGCAAGTTAGAGGCCATTTTGCCCGGAGCCCTATGAAGGATTGTGGAAGGCGGCCGTGCTCCCTGCTACGCTCCAGGCACCCTTGAAAGAGGCCCAGAGAGATTGTGACCAGCTACTGCTACAGACTGAGTGCCATTATAAAGGCGGCAGAAGGTAGCGAGGTCAGGGTGACTGTGAAAGTTCGTGTGGCATCTGGGACAGCTTGTTCTATGCACAAGGTGAAGACTCTCACCCTAAAGGGTCTTTTTTTTTATTTCATAGATTTTTCACAAAAAAAATCTTTGCAAATGTTGGAGTTTTAAGTTGCACTGATGACAACATTGTCCCTTTCCAAAGGTTCCCATGCTGGCCTTCATGCATGAAATGACAGTTTTTGTGCCAACGCCTATGGGTATAAATAAGTCTGACTTGTTTGTATGCTCTTATAAAACTGAGGTACCGTTGGGGATCCTGGGCCACTGCAGCTACACACCCCCTTGCAAGAAGGATTTTCTAAGTCATAGGGACCAAGGAAGATTCAAAAAGCCTGTCCCAGGAAAACCAAACACTCCAAGAAACACAGTGAAGGACAGTTTAATCTGATTTTAGCACTGAATAAACGATGACAATACAGGTAATGATTTAAACTAATATAATGCTCATTATCAAAAGAATTACTTGTCTCTAAAATAGAAAAATATTAATCTTAAATATTTCATAGATTTCATAGACATTAGGGCTGGAAGGGACCTCGGGAGATCATTGAGTCCAGCCCCCTGCCCAAAGGGCAGGAAGTCAGCTGGGGTCATAGGATCCCAGCAAGATAAGCATCCAATTTACTCTTGAAGGTGTATATGGAGTCCTAAAGTGTTAAAAAAATCTCTAGATGAGCAGCCTGCCAAGGAAAAGGAACTTTTTCCTAGATTTCAAAAACTAAGTTTGAAAATATCCCTAACCTTGGTTCATCTGCAAATGAGCAGGTCGGTCAAAATCCCTAGGTGGATCTGAGTTCAATGCTTGATTCCTTTGCCAGACTGTAAAAACTCTTGAAATTAAAATATCTCAAATAAGGTTAGTAAATGTTTGGATATACCTAATACGTTATCTACTCAATCAGATGAAGCTGCATTATTCTTACATGGGAATCAAATGCACCTTTTGGTTGTCAAGTAGAGATCTCTTTGCAACCACTAACATAAACCTAGTTTTATTGTAGATGCAGTTTACCTGGCATCAAATCCTTAAAGTAGCTCTAAGTGACCCAAAATCGACGTACCTTAACCTAGGTTCCTTTGTAAAATCTTTTGAACTCTAGCATTTCCCCCCTCCTGCCCGTCACCATTTTCTTAGTTGCTTCTCCTCTTAGCTTAGCTCTAGTCAAGCAAATGCTATTTTAGTCTAAAGTATCACTGTTTAGCAGTTAAGTAAGGTCTATACAGGGTAGAGGGGGAGGAGATGGCAAGGAGGTTGAAGGTAGAGGTTTTCAAGGGAGGTGACAGCTGGAGTCCATGTTGCGGTAGATGATGAGATCCGCATCGGCCTGGAGCTGGGCCAAGAAGGGGTCATGGGAGTTGCTACTTTAGGAACAGACAACAGCTTCAGTGCAGTGCAAACAACAGCAGCAGGACGGACGGTCATGGGAGTAATTCCCGAGAGTGGTCGCAGACAACATCTTCAGCTTTGCCATGAAGTTTTCCAACCTTACGCTATCTTTCATACAGCAAATGAAGCTGTAAATTAGCTTGGGATGCAACACTTAATAACAGGTTTTCAGAAATTGCCTCATAGGTAGGGACAGGACTGATCCCAAATACGATGCATCTTTCCAAGCCAGAAAAGCAACGCACGCTGTCAAGAACAATGCCATTCCCCATCATGTCTTCTGCTGTTGTGAAAGATGCCTCCAGCCTTTGTTTCTCATTAAGGGTGTCAGAATTTTCTGATAGGTTTCCTTCTCTCTCACTGTACAGCATAAAATAGCAATGTCTTTCCCTGAGTAACCATGTTTTTAAATATTGGAGACACTTAGCAACCACATAATGTACTCTTTGCCTCTGATGCAAATTATACGCTATGCTGGAAGAACCTGGCAGGCAGTGGCCATATTCTGCTTCACCTAACAACTCTCTTAATTGTTGACGGGGGATATTTAGTTTGAATCTTCTTCATTTGTTTGCCATGATATTGGAGATCTGTGTCGCATTCTGGACCCCTTTGGTTAGCCACTCCTGTGGAAACTGTTGTGAATGAGGTGGAAGGCCACAAGAATAGGCATGACTTGTTTGTAAATAGTCCAGGAAGATCCATAAAACACCAGGCTTATTGCAATTATCCTCTTGTGTGATCTGCACAGCTACTTGGTACCAATTGCCCGCTTCTGTCGGGAAATTCTGGGCCTCATCAATGACTAGGTAGTTCACTGGTTTATAAAAGTTGTTTAGGAAAGAAACTCAGGTCACAGACTGGCAACTGTTTTTCTTTCTGCAAAATAAGAGAGACATGAGATAGGATTCTGAGAAATATTGGTCTATGCAGTGATCCAGTCCCTGAGTCTGCTCATTCTCTAAATGCATATCGAACTAAGAACATGAGTTGGAAATGTGCAAATGACTTTTGTAATGTCTGTGCAGTAGATGGGGTGCACCCCAAGAGTACTGGTGGTCAGGTTGTACTCAGCATGGCAAGATGTGAGCAGTGAGGTCCCCCAGGGCTCGGTCCTCGGGCCTGCACTGGTTAACATAGATTCATAGATTCATAGATTCATAGATACTAGGGTCGGAAGGGACCTCAATAGATCATCGAGTCCGACCCCCTGCATAAGCAGGAAAGAGTGCTGGGCCTACATTACCCCAGCTAGATACACATCTAACCTTCGCTTGAAGACCCCCAGGGTAGGGGAGAGCACCACCTCCCTTGGCAGCCCGTTCCAGACCTTGGCCACTCGAACTGTGAAGAAGTTCCTCCTAATATCCAATCTAAATCTGCTCTCTTCTAGCTTGTAGCCATTATTTCTTGTAACCCCCGGGGGGGCCTTGGTGAATAAATACTCACCAATGCCCTTCTGTGCCCCCCTGATGAACTTATAGGCAGCCACCAGGTCGCCTCTCAACCTTCTCTTGCGGAGGCTGAAAAGGTCCAGTTTCTCTAGTCTCTCTTCGTAGGGCTTGGCCTGCAGGCCCTTAATGATACGAGTGGCCCTTCTCTGGACCCTCTCCAGGTTATCCGCATCCTTCGTGAAGTGCGGCGTCCAGAATTGCACGCAGTACTCCAGCTGCGGTCTGACCAGCGCCCGATAGAGGGGAAGTATCACCTCCTTGGACCTATTTGTCATGCATCTGCTGATGCACGATAAAGTGCCATTGGCTTTTCTGATGGTTTCGTCACACTGCCGACTCATGTTCATCTTGAAGTCCACTAGGACTCCAAGATCCCTCTCCACCTCCGTGCCACCCAGCAGGTCATTTCCTAGGCTGTAGGT
Organism: Crocodylus siamensis; assembly: GCF_052110815.1. NCBI lineage: Eukaryota > Metazoa > Chordata > Crocodylia > Crocodylidae > Crocodylus > Crocodylus siamensis. The sequence continues at coordinate 15,400 of NW_028324481.1, read as the reverse complement.
GTGCTGGACATTTTTCCTCCCTAGATGCAGCACTTTGCTTTTCTCCTTGTTGAACTGCATTCTGTTGTTTTCTGCCCACTTGTCTAACCTGTCCAGGTCTGCTTGCAGCTGCTCCCTGCCCTCCGGCGTGTCCACTTCGCCCCATAGCTTAGTGTCATCTGCAAACTTGGACAGAGTACATTTCACTCCCTCATCCAAGTCGCTGATGAAGACATTAAAGAGTATCGGTCCAAGGACCGAGCCCTGCGGGACCCCACTGCCCACACCCTTCCAGGTCGAAACCGACCCATCCACCACGACTCTCTGGGTGCGACCCTCCAGCCACTTCTCCACCCACCGGACTGTGCAGTCATCCAAGTCACAGCCCCTTAACTTGTTCACCAGTATGGGGTGGGATACCGTATCAAAGGCCTTCCTGAAGTCCAAGTATACGACATCTACCCCTCCTCCTGCGTCGAGGCGTTTTGTAACCTGGTCATAAAAAGAGACTAGATTGGTCAGGCACGATCTGCCTGCCACGAACCCATGCTGGTTTCCCCTCAGCATAATTTGTCCTGCCGGGCTCTCACAAATGTGAGCCTTGATAATTTTTTCAAAGACTTTGCCAAGGATGGAGGTGAGACTAACTGGCCTGTAGTTGCCTGGGTCCTCCTTCCTCCCCTTCTTGAAAATGGGAACCACATTGGCCCTTTTCCAATCCTCCGGGACTTGACCCGTGTGCCACGAGCGTTCAAATATTCCCGCCAGTGGCTCTGCAATGATGTCGGCTAGTGCCTTCAGTACCCTCGGATGGAGCTCATCTGGGCCTGCCGACTTAAAGGCATCCAGTTCTTCCAAGTGACCCTGCACCACCTCAGGGTCCACGCATGGCAGTCTGGTGCCTTGCTGCTGCCTCCCTACACTCCCAGTGAGAGACTTGTCATGCCTCTCGCTTAGGAACACTGAGGCGAAGAACTCGTTGAGGAGTTCAGCCTTGTCCCCTCTGTCCGTCACCAATTGTTTCTGCCCATTTAGCAGGGGTCCTATTCCTCCCTGGGCCTTCCTTTTACTCCCTATATATCTAAAAAACAATTTCTTATTGTCTTTTACTTGGGTTGCCATCCTCAGCTCCATGGTAGCTTTGGCCTGTCTAACTGCCTCCCTACAAGCACGAGCAGAAGAGGTATATTCCTCTTTGGTGATCTCTCCCTGTTTCCACTTTTTATGTGCTCCCCTTTTGGCCCTTAGTCTGCCCTGGATTTCTCTGGTCAGCCAGGGAAGCCTCCTAGCCCCTTTCCCTCTTTTACCTCTCACGGGGATCGTCTCACTTTGTGCTCGAAGGATAGTTTCCTTAAGGCACAGCCACCCTTCTTGGGCTCCCATCATTTCAAAACTACTACTCTGTAGTGTGTCCTTCACTAATCGCCTGAGTTCACTGAAATCAGCTTTCCTAAAGTCCAGCACGTTCACCCTACTAGTTACCTTACCCACTCGACGCCTTATGCTGAATTGTATTTTTAGGTGATCACTGTCCCCCAGATGGCTACCGATCTGTAGGTCCCCTACTATGTCATCCCCCGTTGCCAATACTAGTTCCAGTAAGGCATTCCCCCTAGTGGGACCATGTACCTCCTGCGTCAGGTGGAGGTCCTGTACACAGGTTAGAAACCTGCGTGAGCGGTGGGACTTCATCATCAGCGACTTGGATGAGGGGGTGGAAAGCACGCTGTCCAAGTTTGCTGATGACACTAAGATGTGGGGCGAGGTGGACACACTTGAAGGGAGAGAGAGGCTGCAACTAGATTTAGACAGGCTACAAAAGTGGGCAGATGAGAATGGGATGGGGTTCAACATAGGCAACTGCAGGGTGCTGCACCTGGGGAGAAGGAATCCACAGCATACGTACAGGCTGGGGAGCTCCCTTCTTGAAAGCACAGAGGCAGAACGGGATCTTGGAGTCATTGTTGACTCCCAGATGAACGTGAGCCGCCAATGCCAGACTGCAGCCAGCAAGGCCAGCCATACCTTGTCATGCATCCACAGATGCATCACAAGCCGGTCCAGAGAGGTGATCCTCCCCCCCATGCAACTTTGGTCGGGCCACAGTTGGAGTACTGCGTCCAGTTCTGGGCGCCGCACTTCAAGAGGGATCGGGCCAGCCTGGAGAGGGTTCAGAGGAGGGCCACCCGCTTGGTGAGAGGACAGCAGGCCAGGCCCTCTGAGGAGAGACTGCGGGACCTGAACCTGTTCAGCCTCAGCAAGAGGAGGCTGAGGGGGGACCTGGTGGCTGCCTACAAACTCATCAGGGGAGACCAACAGCAAAAAGGTAGAGCTCTTCTCTCCCCAGCACCCCCTGGGGTGACGAGGAACAATGGTAATAAGCTGATGGACAATAGGTTTAGGTTAGAGATCAGGAGGCAGTTTTTTACAGCTAGGGTGGCCAAAATCTGGAAACAACTTCCCAGGGAAGTGGTCCTCGCCCCTACCTTGGGCAAATTGAAGAGGAGGTTGGATGATCACCTGCCTGGGGTCTTGTGAACCCAGCATTCATTCCTGCCTGTGGCAGGGGGTCAGGCTAGATGGTCTGTTCAGGTCCTCCTGACCCTAGCTACTATGAAACATTAGGATGAGCAAAAGTTTAACAGTATGCATAGACCTATGCCAGGGTTGGAAATCACGTAAATATACTCATATTATATATTATGTATGGTGAAAGGGGCTGCATGTTATCCAAAACTGGAGAATATATAAACTTGACAATGAGTGGTCATAGTAAGACAGGGCCATGTAATAGCAAGTCATAAATGCATCAACCACATCACATGATGGCTATAGTCAGGGGTTCCTTGGGCAACCAAGGCTGAACCCTCTGATTTAGCCCCTAGGCAAGAGGCTACGAGGCTGAAGTTTGTCCTCCACAGGGGTAAGTCTCCCACATGGGGCAAAGGGGATAGTTGATTTACAGTGGAATAATTGACACAACCCTGGAAGAGTGGAAGAGGGAATCTGGTCCCACATATTTCAAGGCACCTAGTCAAGAAAAGCTTTCTAAAGGGTCTATAGTGGCCTAAAACAAGAAAATGATTCTCCCAGCTGTGACATCTTCTCAAGTGTTGATTCTGCTCTCCTGGAGATAGAAGGAGTACAACCTAGAAATGTGGACGAGGACCAGAGGTTTTTAACACCATCTCATCTCCCCCTCATTAGTATGGAACAACATTGGTGCTGAACTATGAGCCTGTCAGCTCATACTGGACAGAAGGCTTCAGAGAAGTAAAGGCTTCCTACAAGTTTGGGAAAGATTTCTGGCTATCAAGTTCTCCCCAGCCTTAATCCCTTTCATGCGTATTTTCCCCAAATCGAAGATGACCTTGACTTGAAGGTGATGCTGCAATCATTAAGTTCTCTAGGTGGAAAGCTGTATGAGGAGCAAGGTGTGTGGGGACATGAAACAGTTTGCCCCCTTCTTGTGCCTGCCCCCTTGCCACTTCTCCCTCTGCCTGTCACCCTCTGCTCCCCCCCACCTGGCTTTGCCCCACCATCTCCCTCCCCCTCAGCCTTTGCTCCCCTCCTGCCTCTGCCCCCCACCTCCCCCCAGCATTTGTTTCCCACCCCTCTCCTTACCCTTGCTTCGAGCTGGCAGAGTCCTTGCCTATTCTAGCCTGGGATACTGAGCACATCATAAGTCAAAGAGAGACAACAGAAAGCCTTGCATAGATCTTAGTAATCCTGAGGGCAGAATGGCTCAAAGTCTCCGGGGAGGATCTGCAGGTCATCTTAGATGATAAGGAGGACAGCCCACAGGCTTCATCTTTGCCTGAGTTTTTATAGGTGAATTTGCACCAGCTGCTCCCCCTTGGGTGCCTTGATCATAACATGCTTCTCATGTCCAGTCCATCATGCACTGCATACCCCACACGACTAATGCGTTCAGTCTCTCTGTCTCTTCTCAGGGGTGTTGGTTGTAGCCGTGTTGGTCTAAGGACACAGGCAGACAAGGTTCTTTGTGTAAATGTGATCTCTTTTGCCAACTATTTAGTTGGTGTGATAAAATTGTGCTTTGCAAGCTTTTAGGCCCCAACACCCTTCTTCAGGCTCTCTCCCTGTGCCTAAAGAAGGGTGTTTGCGCCTAAAAGCTTGCAAAGAACAAGTTTCCAACTATTAGTTGGTCTAATAAAAGATCTCACATTTACCCAAAGAATCTTGCCTGCCTCTGCCTCTTCTCATGTATTCCAGTCTCTCACCCCTTACAGGTCCTGCTTTAAAATGTACATGTTGTTCCCTGCTGTCTGGTTATGGCAGCTGTTTAAGCAGTCTGGTAACCCTACCCTGCTGCCTTAGGTCACATAGCTCCAGAATCAGTGAAAGGCCCTGCGTTTGTGATGACTGTGCCAGGTCTTTTCCAACAAAACCGTGGAAAGGAATTTGTTGTTCTACAGTCAGTCTAGCATAACAGTTTGATGGGGGATGAGCTTTCATGGGAACAGGGAGACATTTTCATGGGCTAGCATCAATTGTTCATGTCCTAAATCACCACTTTCCCCCTACTGAAAAGGACCTTTACCTAGTGGCAGGCCAACCTTGTGGTCTTCACTGAGCTTTTTCCCATAATACAGAAAATCTCCAGTTGGTCATTCCCAGTTCTTTTTTCCTTCCATTTGGACACCTGAGTGGCTGGAAATCCTGAAGAGGCTCTGCTTGCATGCCAATGTGGATGTTCAGCACTGTAGGCTGGTTGTTGCCTACAACCTAATCAGCGCTGACAAAGCACTCGCCAAAAAGTTGGTAGAAAGGGAGCTCCTGGAGATCCTGACAGTTGTTGGCAAACAAAAAGATGACCCCAAAATACAGCACACTATTGATGCTGCTCGTGAGTGCCTTGTGAAGTGCCTGGACTATAGGCTGATCAATGCGCTGTCACAGGCATGAGGACATCATTGTTTATTGAGAAACAGGGCAAGGAAAGGGAGGCCACCAGGAGGTCTGGAAGTCTTCCAGATCTACATAAGGACACTCAGCCCCATGGCCAAGGCTTTGCTGAGCACTGGCTTTGTGTGTTTTGCCCTGAAAGAAGATCAAATTTAATGAAAGCTAGATACTGCAAATACCTTCAGTGCCAGGATTCAGCAAATTTTCACGGAAAGAAGCAATATGAGAATCGCATTGAACAGCTGCTGTTTCAGGAAGTCTCAAAAAGCATAAAGAGAATGAGTGGACTTCTTTCAAAAATGAAAATTCTTTATTTCAGCAGTTTGTAGCAGTGGAAGAACAAGCACGAGGTTTTATATCCACACATCAGATGTTCAGAAACTAGTTCAGATTTCTTATTTAACAATGATTGTTTCTTGTTTTTCATTGGAACGCAGGCATTTAATGTGCGAGAGCACTGGGTGGGTTCAGAGTGCGGCGGGCCAGTAGGGGGTGCTCCTGCACTGAGCCGCCAACCTCCCTGTGCCCAACCATCTTCCAGGCTCCTAATGTCTCCCTAGGGGTGCCTCACTTCTGGCCGCCCCCCTTCCTGGAGCACACTCGATAGCCTGGGGGTAACATAGCTGCCACCCCCCCGAGAATGAACTCACTCTCGGCCCTGTGTGCTCGGGGAAACACAGGCCTCAAGTCCTACAGGTACTCAACCCAGTACAGGTACTTAGGGCTCTTCCCCAAGTCGGGGGCAAAAAGGAAAGTCTCCCTTAGTCCACAGACCTAAGAGGCTCTTAGACATAATTTAGATGCACCCCTCAATAAGTCTCCCAAACCGGTCACAAAGGAGCACTTTACTGATTACAGGGGGAGGGTGAAAATAGGGTACAAGAGTGAGCAATATCCTAGAAATCCTAAAGAGCAAACAGTCTGGCTGAGGTAGCCTTTTGATCATGCATCTGAGTTACTGCCAGCTAGAAAAATATTGCAAATAATATATTTTTTCAACTACTTGGTTGGTCTAATAAAAGATATTGTATTTACCTGAAGAACATTGTCTCTGTCTTTAGACCAACATGACACTAGCCCACCACCCCTGTAAGGTCCACCACCCCTGTAAGAAGGTTTAATGTCTCTTACCTAGGTTTGAAGACCCATGACATGAGCCAAGTACCTTCCAGACGTAAACTCTTGCGATACCTTTTCTCTGCAAGTGTTTAATATCTTCTCATTGGAGGGTGTTTATGCTCTGATATCAAATTAGCTCTCAGTCTTCTCCTTGTTACCTGACTGGACATACCATCACTGGCCTCAGATTAGCTGTTCTTAAAGAGCAGATCTTGAAAGGCCAAACTTGAATGCAAAATTGTGGAACAAGAAAACATCCAATGACAGTTTGTTAAGTATGGTCTACACAGGAACTACGGATTCTTATCCGATTTTGCTGGATTAACTCCTGGCCTATGGGCTAATTACTTCTTTGCCCCTGCCACTCACCTTTCAATAGGGAGGCACTGGTGTGGCATTTTGGGAGGACCACCTCACCACAGGCAGCCCCGCCAAATCATCCAACCCCATTGGGGTTCAGTTCTAGGTCATTCCCCAGCACCAGGAACCTCCTCCATGCCCTTAAGCACCAGGTGCTCTGAGAGCAGCAGCTGTGCCTGGGCAATGTTATCCCTCTGGCTCCCTGCAGCAACTGCCAGCTCAGCTCTGAAGGCCTTGGTTTATACTGAGGCTGCTCAGCCCCATCCTCCAATCCATGAGTTCTCTTGTGGTCATGTGACCACCTTCTTAGGCTGTACCTCACCTGCTGGCTTCTCCACAGCTTATTCAAGCCTCTTAAAGGTGCCCTGCCACAGGTGTAGTTTTACCTTGCCTTTGCCTAAATTCAGATCTAACACATCACACTACATCTTATGCTGCCTAAAGGCATCAGTGGCAACATAGGCCAGTTAGTCTTACCTCTATCCTGGGCAAACTTTGTGGGAGAATTATCCCGGCACATTTCCACAAAGGGCCAGCAGGGGAGATTATGCTTAGGGGTAAGCAACATGGGTTCATTACAGGCAGGGCCTGTCAGTCCAACTTGGTGGCCTTCTATGACCGGGTCATGAAATCCTTAGACACAAGGGGACCAATGCATGTAGTCTTTCCGGACTTTAGGAAGGCCTTCAACACTGTCTCTCACCCCGTTCTCATTAAAAAACTAGGAGGCTGTGAAGTCAACACCTACACTGTCAAATGGGTCACTAACTGGAAGGAGGGCCACACCCAGAGAGTGGTGGTTGATGGGTCTTATTAGACCTGGAGGGATGTGGGCAATGGGGTCCCCCAGGGCTCAGTCCTCAGCCCCACACTGTTCAACATCTTCATCAGTGGCTTGGACGAGGGGATAAAAAGCACCCTGCTCAAATTGGCAGATGACTCTAAGATATGGGAGAAAGTGGGCATGCTAGAAGGAAGGAATAGGCTGCAATCAGACCTCCACTAGTTACGGGGGATGAGAACAGGATGGGTTTCAACACTGAGAAGTGCAAGGTACTGCACCTGGGGAGGAAGAACCAGCAGCATAGCTACAGGCTGGGGAACTCCCTTCTTATCAGTGCAGAAGCAGAAAAGGAACTTGGAGTCATTGTTGATGCCAACATGAACATGGGCCAACAGTGTGGGGATGCAGTCAGGAAGGCCAACCACACCTTGGCATGCATCCACAGATGCATCTCAAGGAGATCCAAGGAGGTGATCCTCCCCCTTTGTGCGACACTGGTCAGGATGCAGTTGGAGTACTGCATCCAATTCTGGGCACTGTACTTCAGGAGGGATGTGGACGGCATGGAGAGGGTCCAGAGGAGGCCACTCGCATGATCAGGGGGCAGCAGGGCAGGCCCTATGAAGAGAGGCTAAGGGACCAGAACCTGTTCAGCCTCCAGACAAGAAAGCTGAGGGGGGATCTAGTGCCCATTTGCAAACTAGTCAGGGGGGAACAGCAGGCTTTGGGAAGAGTCCCTGTTCCTCTGAGTGTTACCATGAATGACTAGAAAAAGCAGACACAAGCTGGCAGAGGGTAGATTCAGACTAGACATCAGGAGGTGCTGCTTCATGGTCAAGTCGGCTAGGACACGGAACAAACTTCCAAGAGAAGTGGTGCAGGCTCCTACACTGTGAGTCTTTCAGAGGAGGCTAGATGTACACCTTGCTGGGGTCATTTGACCCCAGGACTCTTTCCTGCCATGGCAGGGGGTCGGACTTGATCTCCTCAGGTCCCTTCCCATCCTACCGACTAGGAAACCAACTGTAGTGCCCTCTGCTGTTAACCAGATTCTACTTTTTTGGGAATAATGGCCACAAGTTGGTCTCAGATGAAGCCTTCACTTCCAGCACTTGAAGATGGCGCACTTCTAGTTCTTCCTCCCCAGGGAGGTCCAGAAGGGAATGGGAGAGTCCCTTTTCCTCCAAGCACTACCAGGAGCAACTACAAATAATGGCTACAACTTGATGGAAAGAAGGTTCAGGCTAGACATCGGGAAGTACTACTTCACAATCAGGGCCACTAGGAGCGGAAACCAACTTCCAAGGGAAGTGGTGCTTGCCCCTACCCTGGGAGTCTTCTAAAGGAGGCTAGACAATCACCTGGCCAGGGTCATTTGACCCCAGCATCCTTTCCTGCCCATGGCTGGAGGTCGGACTTGGTGATCTGCTCTTGTCCCTTCCGACCCTCCTAACTATGAAACAATGAAACTATGTTGTGACAGCTAAAAGTTATGGCTGTGTGATAAAGATGCTTGCTGAAGGCTCTATGAAGATTAGACCAAGAGTTTTTTCTGTCCTTTGTTCTAATATTAAGATATATGTTGATGCTAAAAGAGCCTAATTAAAGTTTAAGATGTAGTAAGGCCTTCTATAAAGTAAGGCCAAGTAAATTCAGCAGAACCCTGAAGCAGTAAGGCACTCTGGCATAATTAAAATGAACCAGTTGAAGTAAAAAGAATCTAAATAGCTGTAAGTTATCAGCATGGTTCAGAAGTTATAAATTAGCCAGGCTTTGCTCTTAATTGCTTTGGCATGGTACAAGCACGGGGGCAGGGGGGGGGGGAAGAAATGGTATAAATAGCCCAGAGGCAGGGCACAGACTTCTGCATCTGCTGCTGCACCAGCTTGAAACTGCCCCACTGCCCCTGGCCTCGTTAGCCAGGAAAAGCAGAGGGTCAGCTGGAGGCCTCAAGGCAGCCCAGCACAACAGTTTGTCATTGTTTCTCATTGTTTGCCCTGGCTGCTCAGCATGAAAGGCCAAGCGAAGACAGGGAATATCTACTCAATCCACATGGATGTGTCAGAGGCTGAATAAGACTTGTGTATAAGGGAACAGAAAATCCTGGGGGGAAATCATATGGGCTTGTTCCAGGCAAATAAGTCAGAGTAATGCAAAGGAAACAGCTGAGCAGTGTGCCAGGAGTCACTGGGTGTGAGGTCTGTGGAGCTGAGGCAGGGATCTGTGACTGAGGGGGAGAAGTGATGGGGGAAAGGCAAAAACAAGCTCAGACCCCTGTTCACGCTGTCCCGGGGCACGAGAGTCACTGGCCTGTGGCTGGGCAGGAAGCAGCTGGTGCCGGAGCAGCAGGACTGAGCAGAGCAGGGAGGTTTTTGTATGGGGCTGTAGCACTGTGGGAGGGGTATAACCCTGCTGACAGTAATAATCTGCAGCATCCCCAGCTTCCACCCGGCTGATGGTGAACGTGAAGTCGGTGCCAGACCCACTGCCACTGAACCGATCGGGGACCCCGGAGGGGCGGTTACTTGTGCTAGTAGAGAAGGAGCTTCGGAGCCTGCCCTGGTTTCTGCTGGTAGAAGTGCATGTAGCTGCTAACACTGGAGCTGGCTTTGCACTTGATGGTGACGGTGTCTCCTGGGGACACAACCACAGATTCTGGAGTCTGGGTCACAAGGATGTCTCCGCTGGAGCCTGCATGAGGAGAAACAATTAATATGTAGAGACACGTCAAGAAGGAAAATATGATGGAGATTAGCACAGGTAAATTTCCCCCATCACATATACCATTTTAATAGCCCCATTTTCTTGTGAAAACTATTAAAATTGACCATGGGATACTTCTTCATGGCATGCAGAGCCATTAGACACTGTCTGAGTTTCAGGAACAAACAAAATGTCTGTGCCAGGCTCTGTCTTGCTGCCCTTACCCTGCGCCCAGAGCACGAGGAGCCCGAGGAGCTGAGTCTGCCACAGCATCTTGCTGCTTCTGCACCGACCGGCACGGAGCTGAGAGACACCAAGCGTTAAACCGGCCCCTTTATAGCTGCTCCCCAGAGCAGGGCGCAGTCCTTATGCAAAGCAGCAGCTCTGTGTAAATGCGGGTTCCCTGGGGCCCAGGGCAGAGCCTGCAGGGCTGGGGCAGACACAGCCCTGCTCTGTGCCCATGCCATTGCTGACAGCAGTGTTTCTGTGCAGGGGTCAGGGCAGTGTGTGGGTCTCTCCCTCCCCGAGCTGACTCTCATCTTCCTGAGCAGTGTCACACACGGGCAGCCCCATTGGAGCAAAGGTGCTCCCATCTCCAGGGAAATGCTGTGTTCATTACATGCTGTGGGAACAAAAAGGGGATGCGGAAAAGGTTCTTGGTAGGAGTCCTGGATGACAACATGCAACATCACTTCTCCGTGTCGGGTGCAGTGGTGACAGGGCTGTTGTCAGCACAGCCAGCAGCGCTATCGCAGCGAGCAGAGCAGGGAGGTTTGTGTCCTGGTCTGTGTCCCGTGAGAGCAGCGCTCCAGGCCTGAGACAGGAGTCATCCCATGCATCTCCCTCCTCCACGGTACTGGTGGGGAGAGTGTAACCATTGCCAGACCCGCTGCCTCCAAACTGGGAGCCCAGAGGCCAGGGGGAGCCTCAAAAGATGAGACATTGAGGAGCTTGTCCGAGGTTGTGCTGGACACAGGACGCTACAGAGCTGCCGAGGCCTCAAACTGTCCTTGCAGCTGATGGAAACTTTTTGCCCAGGAGATGCTGGGAGGGATTGTGGGGTTGGGGTCATGGAGACCTGCCCAGAGGAGCTGCAGTCTCACCCGAGAGAGATCCCTGCAGGTGAACGGCCATCGCAGTGAGCAGAGCTGGGGTTTGTACAGGACTGACACTGGTCTGTCCAGTAATGGTGTTAACACTCCCTCACTATCAGCATCGCCTCCAAAGCCGCAGTTGTGACACGTCCCTGAATTAACAACTCAGCTGGCTGCAACCTGCATATTTCCCCAAAGCAGCTGGGTCCTGGTGCTGGGAGGCCAGTTCCCTCCTTTCCTGACTCTGACCCAGGACCCACAGGGCCAGGAACAAGAGTAGCCAGATCTGGCCCAACATCTTCAGTCTTTGGAGATGTCTGGTGCTGCTCAAAACACCCTGTCAGAGGTTTTCAACCTTTTTTACCAAATCCGAGCACTAGTATATGTATCTGGTGCACGCGCTGGGCTGCCCCGACTGAGGTTCATCTGTGGTCCTGGGTGTCACCGGGCTGACTCTGAAGACGAGCAGGACCTGGAGGCTTCCTGGAAACCAGCAAATGGCACATTGAACCCCTCCATCATCCGTTCCAGCATCTGCCCCTATGGAGTCATGCCCTGAGTCAATGTTTCTCAGCTTTTAAGTAGCAGGTACCCCCTAACTTCTGGAAATTTTAATAAGTGCCCCTACACTCAGTTTTCCAGGGAATTTTGTATTCACAGACTAATGAGTGCCGTATGTTGGAAGAAGGGCTGTGTATATAAGGCCATGATATGACAGATGTCTGACCTGGTGTGGGTGGGGTTGCCACCTTTTACACCAGGGGTGCACAACTCAAGTATTGTAAAAGTAATTGGCTTACTTGTCTAGAAAAACAGACAAAGACCAGAAGTACTGACACTGCTTAATTCAAATGTTCTGAGATAAGGAATCTGCATTCCTGCGTTCTTTGGGTTATCTTGATATTTTGCCCTGTATGCCTTGGGATAGCCCCTCTGCCTAAATTATTGTCTAAGTAAATGACCTAAGTTTCTGTGTAATTTACTATTGTTTTGTTTCTCCAACGTGTATCCTTTTATCTCTTTCTCTGTCTTTAGTATAAATACGCTTGTAACCTTAGAGAGTCGGAGAAATCCTTTGAAACAGACAGGTGGGTGATTCCCCTTGCTGTGTGGAAGTCTGCCCGTGACCACAGTATAGCCTTAAATAAAGAAAAGCTGGCTCTGTCAGTTCTGATTCAACCACAACGCGAAGTTTGATTTCTTCCACAGTATGTACTTGCACTAGAGGTGATGTTTGCCAAAAGAAGGCTCAAGCCAGTGCATTGCAAAGTGTGGTGCACCAGATTATTCCTGGGGAATATTTTTGTTAATTGCACCAAATATTTTGCCATAGTTTTGAGAGGAAAGGAGGGCAAGAGAGAGGAAAAAAGGGTGAGAGAGAGTATTGAGGTACCTGTGTACCCCCTGCCTGTATCTGGTGTACTCCCAAGGGTAGCGCCCCACATGTTGAGAAACTATGCCCTAGGACACCAGGAGAGCAGGGGATGTGGGAGCAAGTAGCAGCAGATGGAGACACTCAACTGGCTTCATCTTCCCCTGCAGTGCAGGCATGAAAATACCTGGCTATTCGGTCAGTATTCCTTCTTTACCTGGTCAGGACAGTGCACCCATTCCTCCATCTCTCTGGAAAGCCTGGCATGGATTATAAATGCATTTTAACAGCACTGATATTCAATATGGATCGATCTGTTGGTGTCTGGCAGTTAGGAAATGTGCAGATGAACCGTGTCACCAGCTGTCATGGACTCAGCAGGGCTGGGCCTGTGAGCACTTGGACAGACATTTATCCAAAAGAGTGACTGTGGTGCTGGCAGGGGCATCAATGGTTAGGAAGCAGTACTCTGCCCTCTAGCTCTGTACTCAGTCTGTGAACGCCTGTGATATGGGGAGCTGGGAATCTACACTACAGGAAAAAAAATCAAGTCTTCACCTTGCAGGGCCCTCAAATGTCTCCCTAGCACCAGTGCTGGTTAATCTGGTTGCCAAAAATACTCTTCCACTTTCAGTGGGTGCAGCAGTCTCTGGGCACCATTGCAGCACATGGCTCCTCGCTGCCTGGGGGCAGCTGCAATAGAGCTGAGTACATCAGTCTCCCTGTGTGCCAGGGCTTGGAGGTGCCTGCTCCTGGGTAAAAGTTCAGCTGGAGTTTGCGTAACTTCCTGCTCTTTGTTTGCATGAACTCCCTGCCCCTGGTCAGAGCTGCAACCACCACTGAGCACAGAGACCAGGCTGCGTAGCCAGGAGGTTTTTGTACGGGTCTGTAGCACTGTGATCGGGGAGCTCTGACGCTGCTGACAGTAATAATCTCCAGCATCCTCGGCTTCAACAGTGGCTGATGGTGAGAGTGAAATCAGTATCAGACCCACTGCCACTGCACCCGGTCGGGGACCCCGGAGACACGGCTGGTAGAATCGTAGGTCAGGAGCTTTGGGGCTTGTCCTGGTTTCTGGAGGTACCAGCATATGTTGTTGCTACTGCTGGCACTGGCCTTGCACTTGGTGGTGACACTGTCTCCAGGGGACACGACCAGGGTTTCCGGAGTCTGAGTTAGAACAACTTCACCCAGGGAGGCTAGAGAAAGAAAGAGAAGGTGTTCAACATTGGCCAGTTATTGTAGTCCCAGCATGTTTGATACTGAGATGCATGCTTCCAGCCAGGATTCACTTAAAAGGCATTGCAAGCAGAGCAATATCATTTGGGCATGCTACTGCCAACAAAGCCTGTTCCCTTTGCAGAGATCTGTCACCGGGAGCCCACAGCAGCAGGACCCAGAGCAGCTCTGCCTGGCAGATCATCTTGGCAGGCCTCAGTGGGAAATGCTGGTCAGCTGCGCAGGCCCCACAGAGAAGATCACTTATAAGCACTCAGCCCCGCTGCAAGAGCAGGCTCCAGTACCCATGCAAATGAGCCAGTCACAAAAACTGGCCGCACTGAGCAGTGCAGATGTTTTGTGTTCGTCTGGGCAGGACTGGTCTCTGTTGATGGGAACATAAAGATGATGTTGTAACATGGCTGGTTTTGAGCCGGGAATAGTAGAAGCTGCTCCCCAGATGTTTCAATAATGCTAACATTGCAGGTTACTGTCCCAGGCCATGAAGCAGGAGTCCTGAGCATGTTTTGTGTCTTGTTGCCTCTTGGTTCTTTCCCCACCCATGCTGGTGTCGGTATATTCACCCCAGGATCCCCCTTGCAGGAGGATGTCGGCCTGATGCCCTGCCCCGACCCTCCTAGACAAGCAGGCCTTTGCTGTGGGAGCATTGACAGCTGGTCCCTGCATGGGGCTGCAGGGTCAAGGCTGTGGGAGCTCCCCCAGGCTGGGCTCGACACAGCTGCAGTCCTTGATCCCTCAGTGGACCCAGTGTGGGGTGGAAATGAAACCAGAAACTCTTGGAAAGGGGCTGGAAGGGACAAGCCGGGGAAGGCGAATCCTGGAGGAGAGCACGCCGGCTCCACTCATCCCAGGGCCCAGCAGCGCTGTGATCCCCTTTCTGGCTGAGGGGCTTGTGGAGGTGCTGTGCAGCTTCTTGTGGGATGTCTGTGCTCTGCTGTGCTCCCAGTGCCAGCCAGGGGAAAGGGAGCCCTTTCAATGGGGACAGGAGGGCCTAGCACAACCCTCTGCAGGAGACCATGGGTCTGTGCCCCCTTGCAGCTGCAGAAGTGGTGGCAGTGTCTTAGTCACGTATCTGCAGGCAGCAGGTCTACTTCCCCTGAGGTGCCAGCTGAGAAACCCACACACATGGACTGTGCCCACAGGAGGCTGCTCACGTACATGGTGGTGCGTGGTCCCCCATTCTGGATGCACCCATGTCTGAGCCATGAATCTCATGATTAGCAGGTGCTAGGATCACAGGAGGAAGGTGCTCCTCTGTGTTAGGCCCCAGGAGCTGAGCCCTGGAGCACCTTCCTAGAAAGCTGGGTCCTGGGCACCCCGTACTCAGGCGGGGTTCGAGCACATCTCTCTCTGCCCTCCTACCACGGGTCTCTGACCACTACACCACCGATTAAGGCAGCATCCAGCCCCTTCTCCATCTAACCCTGCCCGGCAGGCCTGCAGAAAGTCAGGTCTGAGTGCACGACAGTAACTGGACATTGGGCTCCTGTGGGACCGTTCACACTGGATATAGATCTAAGGGGGAACAAAGGTATAAAGATCAAAAGCAGAGGACAATGGCCCCAGGAGTCAGGCACCACGACATGGGCAACCAGGCCTGGGCTCAAACTGGGGATCGTGACTAAAAGGCTGCAGGGGCAGTAACCTCAGAGCTGTGCAAACCAAAGCTGGGAAGCAGAGATGAAGAGCAGGATGGGAGAGGAGCAGAGAGGGATCAGAGATGACTCTAGGACTGCCTGGCCTGGGTACGTTTCCATCCTCTCTCTGGTCTGAAGTAAGGGAAATAGTTGGTCATGTGTTGGTGCCCAGCCAAGAGTGACT